>NW_019369769.1:0-101522 GCF_002775205.1 Xiphophorus maculatus | reverse complement strand
CGAATATCAGTCCCTCGCCATATACATACGTTTGGCTCTAATTCACACATGGATCATCCGATTGGCGCCAAACTGGATATGTATGACCTTTGTTCTGCTCTAAAGAGCCCAACGGGTTTGAGATGTAATTTGGGGAAAATGCGCGACAGCTTCTGCAGCGGCTAGCGGGCGGCAGTGCTGGAAACTGCGGCAGAGCTTCTGCGGTGGGGAGCGGGCTGCGGCTCTGGAAAACGCGCGAGAGCTTCTGCGGTGGCCGGAACCCCCGCGGTGGCCAATAGGCCGGAGCGGCGCTTGCTGCGAGGGCCGCCCGAGGCTGCTTGCAGCTTTAATTATTATTATTATTATTCTTCCCACCTCTTCGTGTGCCTTTTTGGGGGCTTTATCATATTCAAAAACTCACCAAACTTGGCGGTCGCGACTAGAAAAATTCAAAATTTTGAATTTTAAGGTTGTCGCAAAAATCGCAAAAAAAATTGCTCAACGGCGGCAACTAGCAATTTTCTGTTGACACAATGGTATGAACGTATTTCATCGTAGAGACATGAAATTTGGTACACTTGTAGAGCTCCCCAAAAGACTCAGAACTTACATTTAATGTTATTAGCCAACTATCACAGGAAGTCGGCCATTTTGTCTTGAACGTCCATTTTTTTCCTCGATTTTGACGTTTACAGCCTTCGTATTTGATCGAACTCCTCCTAGGGATTTCGATTGATCGGCTTCAAACTTGGTCAGTCTGATCATAAGGCATGTTTGATTTAAAGTTATCAAATTGGTGAGTTTTGGAGTATGTTGAAGGGGGGTTTAGCAGGGGTCAAAGTTCACCTACTCGCCATGAAACACGAAACTCTTATATTTCCTATACAAAAACACAGAGAGGGACCAAACTTTCAGAGATTGGTCGTCATCGGGTGTCCTAAAATACCCTGTGGTGAAATTATTTTTTTAAGTAGGCCACGCCCCCTGAGAACAGGAAGTGTCATGTTTTACTGTGAACGGTCGCTATCTTAGCCCTTTGACCTAATCAACATGAAACTGTGTCCAGAGACAGAAGACATGTTGGTGTGTTGAGTAATCCAACCCCGACCGGCTGCGATGAAGCAGGTGGGCGTGGCGGCGTTGCGAACGCCGTCGAATTTCGTTTGGCTCTGAATTCCACAATTTCGGGCCCAGCTGCTCCAAACTCACTAGGATGGATCCTTATCCACCCACCGACAGGAATTCATAACAAAATTTGGTGGGCGTGGCCTAATTTCTCTATAGCGACCCCTAGAGTATTTTAAATGAACAGCCCCAGGCCATGCTTTATCCTAGAATTACGAAACTTGGTACATATGTGTATCTTTTCAGGACGTACAAAAAAGTCTCTTGGAGCCATGCTCTAACCCAACAGGAAGTCGGCCATGTTGTATTGAAGGTCCATTTTGGACCTCGAGTTTGACGTTTACAGCCTTCGTATTTGATCGAACTCCTCCTAGGGATTTCGATTGATCGGCTTCAAACTCGGTCAGTCTGATCATAAGGCATGTCTGATTTAAAGTTATCAAATTGGTGACTGTATGAGCTTGCTGAAGGGGGGTTAGCAGGGGTCAAAGTTCACCTACTCGCCATGAAACACGAAACTCTTATATTTCCTATACAAAAACACAGAGAGGGACCAAACTTTCATTGATTGATCGTCATCGGGTGTCCTAAAATACCCTGTGGTGAAATTATTTTTTTAAGTAGGCCACGCCCCCTGAGAACAGGAAGTGTCATGTTTTACTGTGAACGGTCGCTATCTTAGCCCTTTGACCTAATCAACATGAAACTGTGTCCAGAGACAGAAGACATGTTGGTGTGTTGAGTTATTCCAACCCCGACCGGCTGCGATGAAGCAGGTGGGCGTGGCGGCGTTGCGAACGCCGTCGAATTTCGTTTGGCTCTGAATTCCACAATTTCGGGCCCAGCTGCTTCAAACTCACTAGGATGGATCCTTGTACACCCACCGACAGGAATTCATAACAAAATTTGGTGGGCGTGGCCTAATTTCTCTATAGCGACCCCTAGAGTATTTTAAATGAACAGCCCCATGCCATGCTTTATCCTAGAATTACGAAACTTGGTACACATGTGTATCTTGTCGGGACGTACAAAAAAGTCTCTTAGAGCCATGCTCTAAACCCAACAGGAAGTCGGCCATTTTAGATTGAATTTCATTTGACCTCGATTTTGACTTTTACAGCCTTCGTATTTGATCGAACTCCTCCTAGGGATTTCGATTGATCGACTTCAAACTCGGTCAGTCTGATCATAAGGCATGTCTGATTCGAAGTTATCAATATGGTGACATTTGAACATGTGGAAGGGGGGTTAGCAAGGCTCAAAGTTCCCCTGTGATCGACTGTGTAATACAAAGGGCTTTGTCATGTGTAGGGCAATGCTGCCCTCTGGTGTCGAATAACTGAAATTACTGAAATAGTTTAATTATTTCAGTAATTCGACACCAGAGGGCAGCATTGCCCTACAGAGTTCAATTTTGTAATGTAGGAAAAAATTAAAAATTTGTAATTCTACTGTGAACGGTCGATAGCTTCTGCACCAAACTTTGCACGAGTGACCCTGGCGGGATCCCTGACGACCCTATGTCATCATATTATGACGTCATCTAAGCCCCGCCCCCTCGGAACCGGAAGTGCCGTTTTTTTCCTTGGAAAGCTCCGTTTATGGCTCTCTTGACCTAATCAACATGATTCGGATGATGAGGTCTGTCATTGCTCGCTTCTGGCTGAACCATGTGGGCGTGGCCAAATGGCGAATATCAGTCCCTCGCCATATTCATACGTTTGGCTCTAATTCACACATGGATCATCCGATTGGCTCCAAACTGGATATGTATGACCTTTGTTCACCTCTAAAGAGCCCAACGGGATTGAGATGTAATTTGGTCCACTGCGCCCCCTAAGTTAATACATCGGCTGTATCTCCTCGACGCATCGACCGATCTGCGCCAGATTTTTTGACAGTCGTCGGGGATCGCCGCCGAACGCATTCACGCGTGTCGCCCGGTGGCCGGGCGGGGAAAATGCGAGACAGCTTCTGCGGCGGCTGGCGGGCGGCGGTGCTGGAGACGGCGCCGGAGCTTCCGCGCTTGCGAGCGGGCTGCGGCTCTGGAAAACGCGCGAGAGCTTCTGCGGTGGCCGGAACCCCCGCGGTGGCCAATAGGCCGGAGCGGCGCTTGCTGCGAGGGCCGCCCGAGGCTGCTTGCAGCTTTAATTAGGCCCGAGCAGCAAAGCGCTGCGAAGGCCTATTGTATCTGTACTGTTTCTTATTATTATTCTTCTTACGATTCTGCCCCCCTCTTCGTGCGCCTTTTTGGGGGCTTTATCATATTCAAAAACTCACCAAACTTGGCGGAAGCGACTAGGCGGTTTAAAAATTTTGAATTTTAAGGTCGTCGCAAAAATCGCAAAAAAAATTGCTCAACGGCAGCAACTAGCAATTTTCAACAGACCCATTGCTATTCACTTACTTCATCGTAGAGACTTGAAATTCGGTACAGTTGTAGAGCTCACTAAGATGCTCAGAATTTACAAGTAATGTCATAGTGCAAGTATCACAGGAAGTCGGCCATTTTGTATTGAAGGTCCATTTTTTACCTCGAGTTTGACGTTTACAGCCTTCGCATTTGATCGAACTCCTCCTAGGGATTTCGATTGATCGGCTTCAAACTCGGTCAGTCTGATCATAAGGCATGTCTGATTTAAAGTTATCAAATTGGTGAGTTTTGGAGCATGCTGAAGGGGGGTTACCAGGGGTCAAAGTTCACCTACTCGCCATGAAACAAAAACCTCTTATATTTCATATACAAAAACACATAGAGGGACCAAACTTTCAGTGATTGATCGGCATCGGGTGTCCTAAAATACCCTGCAGTGAAATTTTTTTTTTATGTAGGCCACGCCCCCTGAGAACAGGAAGTGTCATGTTTTACTGTGAACGGTCGCTATCTTAGCCCTTTGACCTAATCAACATGAAACTGTGTCCAGAGACAGAAGACATGTTGGTGTGTTGAGCATTCCAACCCCGACCGGCTTTGACATAGCAGGTGGGCGTGGCGGCGTGGCGAAGTGACCTGTAACGCTGTTGCCATACGTTTGGCTCTGAATTCCACAATTTCGGGCCCAGCTGCTCCAAACTCACTAGGATGGATCCTTATCCACCCACCGACAGGAATTCATAACAAAATTTGGTGGGCGTGGCCTAATTTATCTATAGCGCCCCCTAGAGTATTTTAAATGAACAGCCCCAAGCCATGCTTTAACCTAGAATTACGAAACTTGGTACACATGTGTATCTTGTCGGGACGTACAAAAAAGTCTCTTAGAGCCATGCTCTAAACCCAACAGGAAGTCGGCCATTTTGTATTGAAGGTCCATTCTGGACCTCGAGTTTGACGTTTACAGCCTTTGCATTTGATCGAACTCCTCCTAGGGATTTCGATTGATCGGCTTCAAACTCGGTCAGTCTGATCATAAGGCATGTCTGATTTAAAGTTATCAAATTGGTGACTGTATGAGCTTGCTGAAGGGGGGTTACCAGGGGTCAAAGTTCACCTACTCGCCATGAAACACGAAACTCTTATATTTCCTATACAAAAACACATAGAGGGACCAAACTTTCTGGGATTGATCGTTATGGGGTTACCTAAAATACCCTGTGGTGAAATTATTTTTTTACGTAGGCCACGCCCCCTGAGAACAGGAAGTGTCATGTTTTACTGTGAACGGTCGTTATCTTAGCCCTTTGACCTAATCAACATGAAACTGTGTCCAGAGACAGAAGACATGTTGGTGTGTTGTGGATTCCAACCCCGACCGGCTGCGATGAAGCAGGTGGGCGTGGCGGCGTTGCGAACGCCATCGAATTTCGTTTGGCTCTGAATTCCACAGTTTCGGGGTGAGCTGCTCCAAACTCACTAGGATGGATCCTTATCCATCCCCGAACAGGAATCCATAGCGAAATTTGGTGGGCGTGGCCTAATTTCTCTACATCTCCCGCTGGAATATTTTAAAAAATCAGCCCCAAGCCATGCTTTATCCTAGAATTACGAAACTTGGTACACACGTGTATCTTGTCAGGACGTACAAAAAAGTCTCTTGGAGCCATGCTCTAAACCCAACAGGAAGTCGGCCATTTTAGATTGAAGTTCATTTGACCTCGATTTTGACATTTAGAGCCTTCGTATTTGATCGAACTCCTCCTAGGGATTTCGATTGATCGGCTTCAAACTCGGTCAGTCTGATCATAAGGCATGTCTGATTTAAAGTTATCAATATGGTGAGTTTTGGAGCATGTTGAAGCGGGGTTAGCAGGGCTCAAAGTTCCCCTGTGATCGACTGTGTAATATGTAATTACAAAGGGGATCCTTTATCATTCCGTAGTGCAATGCTGCCCTCTGGTGTCGAATTACTGAAATTACTGAAATAGTTTCATTATTTCAGTAATTCGACACCAGAGGGCAGCATTGCCCTACGGAAAGACAGAGTTCAATTTTGTAATGTAGGAAAAAATTAAAAATTTGTAATTCTACTGTGAACGGTCGATAGCTTCTGCACCAAACTTTGCACGAGTGACCCTGGCGGGACCCTGACGACCCTATGTCATCATATTATGACGTCATCTAAGCCCCGCCCCCTCAGAACCGGAAGTGCCGTTTTTTTCCTTGGAAAGCTCCGTTTATGGCTCCCTTGGCCTAATCAAGATGATTCGGATGATAAACTCTGTCAATGCTCGCTGCTGGCTGAACCGTGTGGGCGTGGCCAAATGGCGAATATCAGTCCCTCGCCATATGCATATGTTTGGCTCTAATTCACGCATGGATCATCCGATTGGCACCAAACTGGATATGTATGACCTTTGTTCACCTCTATAGAGCCCAACTAGGTTGAAATGTAATTTGACTCCACTGCGCCCCCTAAGTTGATACATGGGCCGTATCTCCTCGAGGCATCGACCGATCTGCACCAGATTTTTTGACAGTCGTCGGGGAGCGCCGCCGAACGCATTCACGCATGTCGCCCGGTGGACGGGCAGGGTAAATGCGCGACGGCTCTTGCGGCGGCTAGCGGGCGGCGGTGCTGGAAACTGCGGCTGAGCTTCCGCGGTGGGGAGCGGGCTGCGGCTCTGGAAACCGTGCGAGACCTTCTGCGGTGGCCGGAACCCCCGCGGTGGCCAATAGGCCGGAGCGGCGCTTGCTGCGAGGGCCGCCCGAGGCTGCTTGCAGCTTTAATTATTCTTATTATTCTTCCACCCAAATGAATTGCCTTTTTGGGGGCTTTATCATATTCAAAAACTCACCAAACTTGGTGGTCGCATAAAACGAGTTTTAAATTTAAGTACTGTAAGGTCGTCGCAAAAATCGCAAAAAAAATTGCTCAACGGCGGCAACTAGCAATTTTCAAAAGACCCATTGCTATTCACTTACTTCATCGTAGAGACTTGAAATTCGGTACAGTTGTAGAGCTCACTAAGACGCTCAGAATTTACAAGTAATGTCATAGTGCAAGTATCGCAGGAAGTCGGCCATGTTGGATTGAAGGTCCATTTCGGACCCTGATTTGGCCGTTTACAGCCTTCGTATTTGATCGAACTCCTCCTAGGGATTTCGATTGATCGGCTTCAAACTCGGTCAGTCTGATCATAAGGCATGTCTGATTTAAAGTTATCAAATTGGTGAGTTTTGGAGCATGTTGAAGGGGGGCTACCAGGGGTCAAAGTTCACCTACACGCCATGAAACAAAAACCTCTTATATTTCCTATACAAAAACACATAGAGGGACCAAACTTTCAGTGATTGATCGTCATCGGGTGTCCTAAAATACCCTGCAGTGAAATTTTTTTTTTACGTAGGCCACGCCCCCTGAGAGCAGGAAGTGTAATGTTTTACTGTGAACGGTCGCTATCTTAGCCCTTTGACCTAATCAACATGAAACTGTGTCCAGAGACAGAAGACATGTTGGTGTGTTGTGGATTCCAACCCCGACCGGCTGCGATGAAGCAGGTGGGCGTGGCGGCGTTGCGAACGCCATCGAATTTCGTTTGGCTCTGAATTCCACAGTTTCGGGGTGAGCTGCTCCAAACTCACTAGGATGGATCCTTATCCATCCCCGAACAGGAATCCATAGCGATATTTGGTGGGCGTGGCCTAATTTTTCTATAGCGACCCCTAGAGTATTTTAAATGAACAGCCCCAAGCCATGCTTAAACCTAGAATTACGAAACTTGGTACACATGTGTATCTTGTCGGGACGTACAAAAAAGTCTCTTAGAGCCATGCTCTAAACCCAACAGGAAGTCGGCCATTTTGTATTGAAGGTCCATTCTGGACCTCGAGTTTGACGTTTACAGCCTTTGCATTTGATCGAACTCCTCCTAGGGATTTCGATTGATCGGCTTCAAACTCGGTCAGTCTGATCATAAGGCATGTCTGATTTAAAGTTATCAAATTGGTGACTGTCTGAGCTTGCTGAAGGGGGGTTACCAGGGGTCAAATTTCACCTACTCGCCATGAAACACGAAACTCTTATATATCCTGCACAGAAACTCACAGAGACACCAAATTTTCAGTTATTGATCAACAATAGGTGTCCTAAAATACCCTATGGTCAAATGATGACATCTCTTAGGCCACGCCCCCTGAGAACAGGAAGTGTCATGTTTTACTGTGAACGGTCGCTATCTTAGCCCTTTGACCTAATCAACATGAAACTGTGTCCAGAGACAGAAGACATGTTGGTGTGTTGAGGTTTCCAACCCTGACCGGCTTTGAGATAGCAGCTGGGCGTGGCGGCGTGGCGAAGTGACCTGTAACGCCGATGCCATACTTTTGCTTCTAGATTCCACATGTTTCGACCGAGCTGCACCAAACTTGGCTTGAGTGATGCTGGTGTGATGTCTGAAAATTCTATGTCATCAGATTATGACGTCATCTAAGCCCCGCCCCCTCAGAACAGGAAGTGCTATTTTTTTCCTTGGAAACTTTCATCTATGGCTCTCTTGACCTAATCAAGGTGATTCTGTGTTGGATGACAGATAGGAAGTTGGTCTCGCTTGCTTTAAAGTGCCAATAGTTTTCAATGGCGGCAACGCCGTTCGTATACGATTGCCTCTACATTCCACATATTTTGACCGAGCTGCACCAAACTTGGCCTGACTCATCCTGGTGTGATGCCTGACGACCCTATGTCATCATATTATGACGTCATCTAAGCCCCGCCCCCTCAGAACAGGAAGTGCCGTTTTTTTCCTTGGAAAGCTCCGTTTATGGCTCTCTTGACCTAATCAAGATGATTCGGATGATAAACTCTGTCAATGCTCGCTGCTGGCTGAACCGTGTGGGCGTGGCCAAACGGCGAATATCAGTCCCTCGCCATATGCATACGTTTGGCTCTTATTCAGGCATAGATCATCCGATTGGCGCCAAACTGGATCTGTATGACCTTTGTTCACCTCTAAAGAGCCCAACGGGTTTGAAATGTAATTTGGCTCCACTGCGCCCCCTAAGTTAATACATGGGTTGTATCTCCTCGACGCATCGACCGATCTGCGCCAGATTTTTTGACAGTCGTCGGGGAGCGCCGCCGAACGCATTCACGCGTGTCGCCTGGTGGATGGGTGTGGAAAATGCGAGACAGCTTCTGCGGTGGCTAGCGGGCGGCGGTGCTGGAAACTGCGGCGGAGCTTCTGCGGTGGGGAGTTGGCTGCGGCTCTGGAAATCGTGCGAGAGCTTCTGCGGTGGCTGGAACCCCCGCGGTGGCCAATAGGCCGGAGCGGCGCTTGCTGCGAGGGCCGCCCGAGGCTGCTTGCAGCTTTAATTAGGCCCGAGCAGCAAAGCGCTGCGAAGGCCTATTGTATCTGTACTGTTTCTTATTATTATTCTTCTTACGATTCTGCCCCCCTCTTCGTGCGCCTTTTTGGGGGCTTTATCATATTCAAAAACTCACCAAACTTGGCGGAAGCGACTAGGCGGTTTAAAAATTTTGAATTTTAAGGTCGTCGCAAAAATCGCAAAAAAAATTGCTCAACGGCAGCAACTAGCAATTTTCAACAGACCCATTGCTATTCACTTACTTCATCGTAGAGACTTGAAATTCGGTACAGTTGTAGAGCTCACTAAGACGCTCAGAATTTACAAGTAATGTCATAGTGCAAGTATCACAGGAAGTCGGCCATTTTGTATTGAAGGTCCATTTTTTACCTCGAGTTTGACGTTTAC
Organism: Xiphophorus maculatus; assembly: GCF_002775205.1. Classification (NCBI taxonomy): domain Eukaryota; kingdom Metazoa; phylum Chordata; class Actinopteri; order Cyprinodontiformes; family Poeciliidae; genus Xiphophorus; species Xiphophorus maculatus. The sequence continues at coordinate 92,266 of NW_019369769.1, read as the reverse complement.
AGCCTTCGCATTTGATCGAACTCCTCCTAGGGATTTCGATTGATCGGCTTCAAACTCGGTCAGTCTGATCATAAGGCATGTCTGATTTAAAGTTATCAAATTGGTGAGTTTTGGAGCATGTTGAAGGGGGGTTACCAGGGGTCAAAGTTCACCTACACGCCATGAAACAAAAACCTCTTATATTTCATATACAAAAACACATAGAGGGACCAAACTTTCAGTGATTGATCGGCATCGGGTGTCCTAAAATACCCTGCAGTGAAATTTTTTTTTTATGTAGGCCACGCCCCCTGAGAACAGGAAGTGTCATGTTTTACTGTGAACGGTCGCTATCTTAGCCCTTTGACCTAATCAACATGAAACTGTGTCCAGAGACAGAAGACATGTTGGTGTGTTGTGGATTCCAACCCCGACCGGCTGCGATGAAGCAGGTGGGCGTGGCGGCGTTGCGAACGCCATCGAATTTCGTTTGGCTCTGAATTCCACAGTTTCGGGGTGAGCTGCTCCAAACTCACTAGGATGGATCCTTATCCATCCCCGAACAGGAATCCATAGCGATATTTGGTGGGCGTGGCCTAATTTTTCTATAGCGACCCCTAGAGTATTTTAAATGAACAGCCCCAAGCCATGCTTAAACCTAGAATTACGAAACTTGGTACACATGTGTATCTTGTCGGGACGTACAAAAAAGTCTCTTAGAGCCATGCTCTAAACCCAACAGGAAGTCGGCCATTTTAGATTGAAGTTCATTTGACCTCGATTTTGACGTTTACAGCCTTTGCATTTGATCGAACTCCTCCTAGGGATTTCGATTGATCGGCTTCAAACTCGGTCAGTCTGATCATAAGGCATGTCTGATTTAAAGTTATCAAATTGGTGACTGTATGAGCTTGCTGAAGGGGGTTACCAGGGGTCAAAATTCACCTACTCGCCATGAAACACGAAACTCTTATATATCCTGCACAGAAACTCACAGAGATGCCAAACTTTAAATTATTGATCATCATTAGGTGTCCAAAAATACCCTGTGGTCAAATGATGACATCACTTAGGCCACGCCCCCTGAGAACAGGAAGTGTCATGTTTTACTGTGAACGGTCGCTATCTTAGCCCTTTGACATAATCAATATTAAACTGTGTCCAGAGACAGAAGACATGTTGGTGTGTTGAGGATTCAAGCCCTGACTGGCTGCGATGAAGCAGCTGGCTGTGGCGGCGTGGCGAAGTGACCTGTAAGGCCGATGCCATACGTTTGCTTCTAGATTCCACATATTTCGACCGAGCTGCACCAAACTTGGCCTGACTCATCCTGGTGTGATGCCTGACAATGCTATGTCATCATATTATGACGTCATCTAAGCCCCGCCCCCTCAGAATGAATTAGACAGATCTTCTGTGTAATTACATAATAAACAGTCCATGTTCGTTGTTTGTAGGGCAATGCTGCCCTCTGCTGCCCACTGAAATAGTTTCATTATTTCAGTAATTCAACACCAGAGGGCAGCATTGCCCTACGGAATGAAAGTTCAATGTTGTAATGGAGGAAAAAATTAAATAATTAGTAATTCTAACACAAAAACTCACAGAGACACCAAACGTTCAGTGATTGATCATAATCGAGTGTCCAATAATATCCAATGGTCAAATGATGACATCACTTAGGCCCCGCCCCCTCGGAACAGGAAGTGCTATTTTTTTACTTGGAAAGCTCCGTTTATGGCTCTCTTGACCTAATCAAGATGATTCGGATGATAAACTCTGTCAATGCTCGCTGCTGGCTGAACCGTGTGGGCGTGGCAAAATGGCGAATATCAGTCCCTCGCCATATGCATACGTTTGGCTCTTATTCACGCATAGATCATCCGATTGGCGCCAAACTGGATATGTATGACCTTTGTTCACCTCTAAAGAGCCCAACGGGTTTGAGATGTAATTTGACTCCACTGCGCCCCCTAAGTTGATACATCGGCCGTATCTCCTCGACGCATCGACCGATCTGCGCCAGATTTTTCGACAGTCGTCGGGGAGCGCCGCCGAACGCATTCACGCGTGTCGCCCGGTGGACGGGCGGGGAAAATGCGCGACAGCTTCTGCGGCGGCTGGCGGGCGGCGGTGCTGGAGACTGCGCCGGAGCTTCCGCACTGGCGAGCGGGCTGCGGCTCTGGAAAACGCGCGAGAGCTTCTGCGGTGGCTGGAACCCCCGCGGTGGCCAATAGGCCGGAGCGGCGCTTGCTGCGAGGGCCGCCCGAGGCTGCTTGCAGCTTTAATTAGGCCCGAGCAGCAAAGCGCTGCGAAGGCCTATTGTATCTGTACTGTTTATTATTATTCTTATTATTCTTACCCCCCAAAGAGGTGCCTTTTTGGGGGCTTTATCATATTCAAAAACGCACCAAACTTGGCGGTCGCGACTAGGCAGTTTAAAAATTTTGAATTTTAAGGTCGATGCAAAAATCGCAAAAAAATTGGCTCAACGGCGCCAACTAGCAATTTTCAAAGGAAATTTTGCTATTCATTTACTTTATCGTAGAGACATGAAATTTGGTACACATGTAGAGCTCACCAAGATGCTCAGAATTAGGTATAGATTTAGAAGTGCAAATATCACAGGAAGTCAGCCATTTTGTCTTGAACGTCCATTTTTTTCCTCGAGTTTGACGTTTACAGCCTTCGTATTTGATCGAACTCCTCCTAGGGATTTCGATTGATCGGCTTCAAACTTGGTCAGTCTGATCATAAGGCATGTTTGATTTAAAGTTATCAAATTGGTGAGTTTTGGAGTATGTTGAAGGGGGGTTAGCAGGGGTCAAAGTTCACCTACTCGCCATGAAACACGAAACTCTTATATTTCCTATACAAAAACACAGAGAGGGACCAAACTTTCAGAGATTGGTCGTCATCGGGTGTCCTAAAATACCCTGTGGTGAAATTATTTTTTTAAGTAGGCCACGCCCCCTGAGAACAGGAAGTGTCATGTTTTACTGTGAACGGTCGCTATCTTAGCCCTTTGACCTAATCAACATGAAACTGTGTCCACAGACAGAAGACATGTTGGTGTGTTGAGTAATCCAACCCCGACCGGCTGCGATGAAGCAGGTGGGCGTGGCGGCGTTGCGAACGCCGTCGAATTTCGTTTGGCTCTGAATTCCACAATTTCGGGCCCAGCTGCTCCAAACTCACTAGGATGGATCCTTATCCACCCACCGACAGGAATTCATAACAAAATTTGGTGGGCGTGGCCTAATTTCTCTATAGCGACCCCTAGAGTATTTTAAATGAACAGCCCCAGGCCATGCTTTATCCTAGAATTACGAAACTTGGTACATATGTGTATCTTTTCAGGATGTACAAAAAAGTCTCTTGGAGCCGTGCTCTAAACCCAACAGGCAGTCGGCCATTTTGTATTGAAGGTCCATTTTGGACCTCGAGTTTGACGTTTACAGCCTTCGTATTTGATCGAACTCCTCCTAGGGATTTCGATTGATCGGCTTCAAACTCGGTCAGTCTGATCATAAGGCATGTCTGATTTAAAGTTATCAAATTGGTGAGTTTTGGAGCATGTTGAAGGGGGGTTAGCAGGGGTCAAAGTTCACCTACTCGCCATGAAACACGAAACTCTTATATTTCCTATATAAAAACACATAGAGGGACCAAACGTTCAGTGATTGATTGTCATAAGATGTCCTAAAATACCCTGTGGTGAAATGATGACATCACTTAAGCCACGCCCCCTGAGAACAGGAAGTGTCATGTTTTACTGTGAACGGTCGCTATCTTAGCCCTTTGACCTAATCAACATGAAACTGTGTCCAGAGACAGAAGACATGTTGGTGTGTTGTGGATTCCAACCCCGACCGGCTGCGATGAAGCAGGTGGGCGTGGCGGCGTTGCGAACGCCGTCGAATTTCGTTTGGCTCTGAATTCCACAGTTTCGGGGTGAGCTGCTCCAAACTCACTAGGATGGATCCTTATCCATCCCCGAACAGGAATCCATAGCGATATTTGGTGGGCGTGGCCTAATTTTTCTATAGCGACCCCTAGAGTATTTTAAATGAACAGCCCCAGGCCATGCTTTATCCTAGAATTACGAAACTTGGTACATATGTGTATCTTGTCAGGACGTACAAAAAAGTCTATTAGAGCCATGCTCTAAACCCAACAGGAAGTCGGCCATTTTGTATTGAAGGTCCATTCTGGACCTCGAGTTTGACGTTTACAGCCTTTGCATTTGATCGAACTCCTCCTAGGGATTTCGATTGATCGGCTTCAAACTCGGTCAGTCTGATCATAAGGCATGTCTGATTTAAAGTTATCAAATTGGTGACTGTATGAGCTTGCTGAAGGGGGGTTAGCAGGGGTCAAAGTTCACCTACTCGCCATGAAACACGAAACTCTTATATTTTCTATACAAAAACACAGAGAGGGACCAAACTTTCATTGATTGATCGACATCGGGTGTCCTAAAATACCCTGTGGTGAAATTATTTTTTTAAGTAGGCCACGCCCCCTGAGAACAGGAAGTGTCATGTTTTACTGTGAACGGTCGCTATCTTAGCCCTTTGACCTAATCAACATGAAACTGTGTCCAGAGACAGAAAACATGTTGGTGTGTTGTGGATTCCAACCCCGACTGGCTGCGATGTAGCAGGTGGGCGTGGCGGTATTGCGAACGCCGTCGAATTTCGTTTGGCTCTGAATTCCACAGTTTCGGGGTGAGCTGCTCCAAACTCACTAGGATGGATCCTTATTGACCCGCCAACAGGAATTCATAACAAACTTTGGTGGGCGTGGCCTAATTTCTCTATATCGCCCCCTAGAATATTTCAAAAAATCAGCCCCAAGCGATGCTTTAGCTTAGAATTACGAAACTTGGTACACATGTGTATCTTGTCAGGACGTACAAAAAAGTCTCTTGGAGCCATGCTCTAAACCCAACAGGAAGTCGGCCATTTTAGTTTGAAGTTCATTTGACCTCGATTTTGACGTTTACAGCCTTCGTATTTGATCAAACTCCTCCTAGGGATTTCGATTGATCGACTTCAAACTTGGTCAGTCTGATCATAAGGCATGTCTGATTTAAAGTTATCAAATTGGTGAGTTTTGGAGCATGTTGAAGGGGGGTTAGCAAGGCTCAAAGTTCCCCTGTGATCGACTGTGTAATACAAAGGGCTTTGTCATGTGTAGGGCAATGCTGCCCTCTGGTGTCGAATTACTGAAATAATGAAACTATTTCAGTAATTTCAGTAATTCGACACCAGAGGGCAGCATTGCCCTACGGAATGACAGAGTTCATTCCGTAGACAGAAGACATGTTGGTGTGTTGTGGATTCATTAGAGAATCAAGGTTTTCTAATCAAGAGAACCTTGATTAGGCTCTCTTGACCTAATCAAGGTGATTCTGTGTTGGATGACAGATAGGAAGTTGATCTCGCTTGCTTTAAAGTGCCAAGAATTTTCAATGGCGGCAACGCCGTTCGTATACGTTTGCCTCTACATTCCACATATTTTGACCGAGCTGCATCAAACTTGGCCTGAGTGATCCTGGAGGCTTGCCCGTCAATCCTACGTCATCACATTATGACGTCATCTAAGCCCCGCCCCCTCGGAACCGGAAGTGCCGTTTTTTTCCTTGGAAAGCTCTGTTTATGGCTCTCTTGACCTAATCAAGTTGATTCTGTGTTGGATGACAGATAGGAAGTTGATCTCGCTTGCTTTAAAGTGCCAAGAGTTTTCAATGGCGGCAACGCCGTTCGTATACGTTTGCCTCTACATTCCACATATTTTGACCGAGCTGCATCAAACTTGGCCTGAGTGATCCTGGAGGCTTGCCCGTCAATCCTACGTCATCACATTATGACGTCATCTAAGCCCCGCCCCCTCGGAACCGGAAGTGCCGTTTTTTTCCTTGGAAAGCTCCGTTTATGGCTCTCTTGACCTAATCAAGATGATTCGGATGATAAGCTCTGTCAATGCTCGCTGCTGGCTGAACCGTGTGGGCGTGGCCAAATAGCGAATATCAGTCCCTCGCCATATGCATACGTTTGGCTCTTATTCACGCATAGATCATCCGATTGACGCCAAACTGGATATGTATGACCTTTGTTCACCTCTAAAGAGCCCGACGAGGTTGAGATGTAATTTGGCTCCACTGCGCCCCCTAAGTTAATACATCGGCCGTATGTCCTCGACGCATCGACCGATCTGCACCAGATATTTCGACAGTCGTCGGGGAGCGCCGCCGAACGCATTCACGCGTGTCGACCGGCGGACGTGCGGGGAAAATGCGCGACAGCTCCTGCGGCGGCTGGCGGGCGGCGGTGCTGGAAACTGCGGAGGAGCTTCCGCGGTGGGGAGCGGGCTGCGGCTCTGGAAACCGTGCGAGAGCTTCTGCGGTGGCCGGAACCCCCGCGGTGGCCAATAGGCCGGAGCGGCGCTTGCTGCGAGGGCCGCCCGAGGCTGCTTGCAGCTTTAATTAGGCCCGAGCAGCAAAGCGCTGCGAAGGCCTATTGTATCTGTACTGTTTATTATTATTATTATTACGATTCTTCCCACCTCTTCGTGTGCCTTTTTGGGGGCTTTATCATATTCAAAAACTCACCAAACTTGGCGGTCGCGACTAGAAAATTTAAAAATTTTGAATTTTAAGGTTGTCGCAAAAATCGCAAAAAAAATTGCTGAACGGCGGCAACTAGCAATTTTCTGTTGACACAATGGTATGAACGTACTTCATCGTAGAGACATGAAATTTGGTACACTTGTTGAGCTCACCAAAAGACTCAGAACTTACATTTAATGTTATAAGCCAACTATCACAGAAAGTCGGCCATTTTGTATTGAACGTCCATTTTTTTCCTCGATTTTGCTGTTTACAGCCTTCGTATTTGATCGAACTCCTCCTAGGGATTTCGATTGATCGGCTTCAAACTCGGTCAGTCTGATCATAAGGCATGTTTGATTTAAAGTTATCAAATTGGTGAGTTTTGGAGCATGTTGAAGGGGGGTTAGCAGGGGTCAAAGTTCACCTACTCGCCATGAAACACGAAACTCTTATATTTCCTATAAAAAAACACATAGAGGGACCAAACTTTCAGTGATTGATCGTCATCGGGTGTCCTAAAATACCCTGTGGTGAAATGATGACATCACTTAGGCCACGCCCCCTGAGAACAGGAAGTGTCATGTTTTACTGTGAACGGTCGCTATCTTAGCCCTTTGACCTAATCAACATGAAACTGTGTCCAGACACAGAAGACATGTTGGTGTGTTGAGGATTCCAACCCTGACCGGCTTTGAGATAGCAGCTGGGCGTGGCGGCGTGGCGAAGTGACCTGTAACGCCGATGCCATACGTTTGCTTCTAGATTCCACATGTTTCGACCGAGCTGCACCAAACTTGGCTTGAGTGATGCTGGTGTGATACCTGAAAATTCTATGTCATCAGATTATGACGTCATCTAAGCCCCGCCCCCTCAGAACAGGAAGTGCTATTTTTTTCCTTGGAAACTTTCATCTATGGCTCTCTTGACCTAATCAAGGTGATTCTGTGTTGGATGACAGATAGGAAGTTGGTCTCGCTTGCTTTAAAGTGCCAAGAGTTTTCAATGGCGGCAACGCCGTTCGTATACGTTTGCCTCTACATTCCACATATTTTGACCGAGCTGCATCAAACTTGGCCTGAGTGATCCTGGAGGCTTGCCCGTCAATCCTACGTCATCACATTATGACGTCATCTAAGCCCCGCCCCCTCGGAACCGGAAGTGCCGTTTTTTTCCTTGGAAAGCTCTGTTTATGGCTCTCTTGACCTAATCAAGTTGATTCTGTGTTGGATGACAGATAGGAAGTTGATCTCACTTGCTTTAAAGTGCCAAGAGTGTTCAATGGCGGCAACGCCGTTCGTATACGTTTGCCTCTACATTCCACATATTTTGACCGAGCTGCATCAAACTTGGCCTGAGTGATCCTGGAGGCTTGCCCGTCAATCCTACGTCATCACATTATGACGTCATCTAAGCCCCGCCCCCTCGGAACCGGAAGTGCCGTTTTTTTCCTTGGAAAGCTCTGTTTATGGCTCTTTTGACCTAATCAAGATGATTCGGATGATAAACTCTGTCAATGCTTGCTGCTGGCTGAACCGTGTAGGCGTGGCCAAATGGCGAATATCAGTCCCTCGCCATATGCATACGTTTGGCTCTTATTCACGCATAGATCATCCGATTGGCGCCAAACTGGATATGTATGACCTTTGTTCACCTCTAAAGAGCCCAACGAGGTTGAAATGTAATTTGGCTCCACTGCGCCCCCTAAGTTAATACATCGGCCGTATCTCCTCGACGCATCGACCGATCTGCACCAGATTTTTCGACAGTCGTCGGGGAGCGCCGCCGAACGCATTCATGCCTGTCGCCCGGTGGACGGGCGTGGAAAATGCGCGACAGCTTCTGCGGCGGCTGGCGGGCGGCGGTGCTGGAAACTGCGGCGGAGCTTCCGCGGTGGGGAGCGGGCTGCGGCTCTGGAAACCGCGCGAGAGCTTCTGCGGTGGCTGGAACCCCCGCGGTGGCCAATAGGCCGGAGCGGCGCTTGCTGCGAGGGCCGCCCGAGGCTGCTTGCAGCTTTAATTAGGCCCGAGCAGCAAAGCGCTGCGAAGGCCTATTGTTTTCATACTGTTTCTTCTTATTTTTATTATTCTGCCCCCCTCTTTGAGCGCCTTTTTGGGGGCTTTATCATATTCAAAAACTCACCAAACTTGGCGGAAGCGTCTAGGCGGTTGAAAAATTTTGAATTTTAAGGTCGCCGCAAAAATCGCAAAAAAAATTGCTCAACGGCAGCAACTAGCAATTTTCAACAGACCCATTGCTATTCACTTACTTCATCGTAGAGACTTGAAATTCGGTACAGTTGTAGAGCTCACTAAGACGCTCAGAATTTACAAGTAATGTCATAGTGCAACTATCACAGAAAGTCGGCCATTTTGTATTGAACGTCCATTTTTTACCTCGATTTTGACGTTTACAGCCTTCGTATTTGATCGAACTCCTCCTAGGGATTTCGATTGATCGGCTTCAAACTCGGTCAGTCTGATCATAAGGCATGTCTGATTTAAAGTTATCAAATTGGTGAGTTTTGGAGCATGTTGAAGGGGGGTTACCAGGGGTCAAAGTTCACCTACACGCCATGAAACAAAAACCTCTTATATTTCCTATACAAAAACACATAGAGGGACCAAACTTTCAGTGATTGATCGGCATCGGGTGTCCTATAATACCCTGCAGTGAAATTTTTTTTTTACGTAGGCCACGCCCCCTGAGAGCAGGAAGTGTAATGTTTTACTGTGAACAGTCGCTATCTTAGCCCTTTGACCTAATCAACATGAAACTGTGTCCAGAGGCAGAAGACATGTTGGTGTGTTGTGGATTCCAACCCCGACTGGCTGCGATGAAGCAGGTGGGCGTGGCGGCGTTGCGAACGCCGTCGAATTTCGTTTGGCTCTGAATTCCACAGTTTCGGGGTGAGCTGCTCCAAACTCACTAGGATGGATCCTTATCCATCCCCGAACAGGAATCCATAGCGATATTTGGTGGGCGTGGCCTAATTTCTCTATAGCGACCCCTAGAGTATTTTAAATGAACAGCCCAAAGCCATGCTTTAACTTAGAATTACGAAACTTGGTACACATGTGTATCTTGTCAGGACGTACAAAAAAGTCTCTTGGAGCCATGGTCGAAACCCAACAGGAAGTCGGCCATTTTGTATTGAAGGTCCATTTTGGACCTCGAGTTTGACGTTTACAGCCTTTGCATTTGATCGAACTCCTCCTAGGGATTTCGATTGATCGGCTTCAAACTCGGTCAGTCTGATCATAAGGCATGTCTGATTTAAAGTTATCAAATTGGTGACTGTATGAGCTTGCTGAAGGGGGGTTACCAGGGGTCAAAGTTCAGCTACTCGCCATGAAACACGAAACTCTTATATTTCCTATATAAAAACACATAGAGGGACCAAACGTTCAGTCATTGATCGTCATCGGGTGTCCTAAAATACCCTGTGGTGAAATTATTTTTTTAAGTAGGCCACGCCCCCTGAGAACAGGAAGTGTCATGTTTTACTGTGAACGGTCGCTATCTTAGCCCTTTGACCTAATCAACATGAAACTGTGTCCAGAGACAGAAGACATGTTGGTGTGTTGTGGATTCCAACCCCGACCGGCTGCGATGAAGCAGGTGGGCGTGGCGGCGTTGCGAACGCCATCGAATTTCGTTTGGCTCTGAATTCCACAGTTTCGGGGAGAGCTGCTCCAAACTCACTAGGATGGATCCTTATACACCCGCCAACAGGAATCCATAGCGAAATTTGGTGGGCGTGGCCTAATTTCTCTACATCTCCCCCTAGAATATTTTAAAAAATCAGCCCCAAGCCATGCTTTATCCTAGAATTACGAAACTTGGTACACATGTGTATCTTGTCAGGACGTACAAAAAAGTCTCTTGGAGCCATGCTCTAAACCCAACAGGAAGTCGGCCATTTTGGATTGAAGGTCCATTTTGGACCTCGAGTTTGACGTTTACAGCCTTTGCATTTGATCGAACTCCTCCTAGGGTTTTCGATTGATCGGCTTCAAACTCGGTCAGTCTGATCATAAGGCATGTCCAATTCAAAGTTATCAATATGGTGACATTTGAACAGGTGGAAGGGGGGTTAGCAAGGCTCAAAGTTCCCCTGTGATCGACTGTGTAATACAAAGGGCTTTGTCATGTGTAGGGCAATGCTGCCCTCTGGTGTCGAATTACTGAAATAATGAAACTATTTCAGTAATTTCAGTAATTCGACACCAGAGGGCAGCATTGCCCTACGGAATGACAGTTCAATGTTGAATTAAATAGGAAAAAATTAAATAATTTGTAATTCTAACACAAAAACTCACAGAGACACCAAAGTTTGAGTTATTGATCATTATCTTGTGTCCAATAATATCCAATGGTCAAATGATGACATCACGTAGGCCACGCCCTCTGACAACAGGAAGTCTTGTATTTTACTGTGAACGGTCGATAGCTTCTGCACCAAACTTTGCACGAGTGACCCTGGTGGGATCCTTGACGACCCTATGTCATCATATTATGACGTCATCTAAGCCCCGCCCCCTCACAATGAATTAGAGAGATCTTCTGTGTAATTACATAATAAACAGTCCATGTTCGTTGTTTGTAGGGCAATGCTGCCCTCTGCTGCCCACTGAAATAGTTTCATTATTTCAGTAATTCGACACCAGAGGGCAGCATTGCCCTACGGAATGACAGTTCAATGTTGAATTAAAGAGGAAAAAATTAAATAATTTGTAATTCTAACACAAAAACTGACAGAGACACCAACCCTTCAGTTATTGATCATTATCTTGTGTCCAATAATATCCAATGGTTAAATGATGACATCACGTAGGCCACGCCCTCTGACAACAGGAAGTCTTGTATTTTACTGTGAACGGTCGATAGCTTCTGCACCAAACTTTGCACGAGTGACCCTGGTGGGATCCTTGACGACCCTATGTCATCATATTATGACGTCATCTAAGCCCCGCCCCCTCACAATGAATTAGAGAGATCTTCTGTGTAATTACATAATAAACAGTCCATGTTCGTTGTTTGTAGGGCAATGCTGCCCTCTGCTGCCCACTGAAATAGTTTCATTATTTCAGTAATTCGACACCAGAGGGCAGCATTGCCCTATGGAATGACAGTTCAATGTTGAATTAAAAAGGAAAAAATTAAATAATTTGTAATTCTAACACAAAAACTGACAGAGACACCAAACCTTCAGTTATTGATCATTATCTTGTGTCCAATAATATCCAATGGTTAAATGATGACATCACGTAGGCCACGCCCCCTGACAACAGGAAGTCTTGTATTTTACTGTGAACGGTCGATAGCTTCTGCACCAAACTTTGCACGAGTGACCCTGGTGGGATCCCTGACGACCCTGTGTCATCATATTATGACGTCATCTAAGCCCCGCCCCCTCAGAACAGGAAGTGCCGTTTTTTTACTTGGAAAGCTCCGTTTATGGCTCTCTTGACCTAATCAAGATGATTCAGATGATAAACTCTGTCAATGCTCGCTGCTGGCTGAACAGTGTGGGTGTGGCCAAATGGCGAATATCAGTCCCTCGCCATATGCATACGTTTGGCTCTTATTCAGGCATAGATCATCCGATTGGCGCCAAACTGGATCTGTATAACCTTTGTTCACCTCTAAAGAGCCCAACGGGTTTGAGATGTAATTTGACTCCACTGCGCCCCCTAAGTTAATACATGGGTTGTATCTCCTCGACGCATCGACCGATCTGCGCCAGATTTTTTGACAGTCGTCGGGGAGCGCTGCCGAACGCATTCACGCGTGTCGCCTGGTGGACGGGCGGGGAAAATGCGCGACAGCTTCTGCGGTGGCTAGCGGGCGGCGGTGCTGGAAACTGCGGCGGAGCTTCTGCGGTCGGGAGTTGGCTGCGGCTCTGGAAATCGTGCGAGACCTTCTGCGGTGGCTGGAACCCCCGCGGTGGCCAATAGGCCGGAGCGGCGCTTGCTGCGAGGGCCGCCCGAGGCTGCTTGCAGCTTTAATTATTATTCTTATTTTTCTGCCCCCCCAAAGAGGCGCCTTTTTGGAGGCTTTAGCATATTCAAAAACTCACCAAACTTGGCGGATGCATACGGGCAGTTTAAAAATTTCGTATTTTAAGGTCGCCGCAAAAATCGCAAACAAATTGGCTCAACGGCGCCACCTAGCAATTTTCAAAAGACCCATTGCTATTCACTTACTTCATCGTAGAGACTTGAAATTCGGTACAGTTGTAGAGCGTACTAAGACGCTCAGAATTTACAAGTAATGTCATAGTGCAACTATCACAGGAAGTCGGCCATTTTGTATTGAAGGTCCATTTTTTACCTCGAGTTTGACGTTTACAGCCTTCGTATTTGATCGAACTCCTCCTAGGGATTTCGATTGATCGGCTTCAAACTCGGTCAGTCTGATCATAAGGCATGTCTGATTTAAAGTTATCAAATTGGTGAGTTTTGGAGCATGTTGAAGGGGGGTTAGCAGGGGTCAAAGTTCACCTACACGCCATGAAACAAAAACCTCTTATATTTCCTATACAAAAACACATAGAGGGACCAAACTTTCAGTGATTGATCGACATCAGGTGTCCTAAAACACCCTGCAGTGAAATTTTTTTTTTATGTAGGCCACGCCCCCTGAGAGCAGGAAGTGTAATGTTTTACTGTGAACGGTCGCTATCTTAGCCCTTTGACCTAATCAACATGAAACTGTGTCCAGAGACAGAAGACATGTTGGTGTGTTGTGGATTCCAACCCCGACCGGCTGCGATGAAGCAGGTGGGCGTGGCGGCGTTGCGAACGCCATCGAATTTCCTTTGGCTCTGAATTCCACAGTTTCGGGGTGAGCTGCTCCAAACTCACTAGGATGGATCCTTATCCATCCCTGAACAGGAATCCATAGCGATATTTGGTGGGCGTGGCCTAATTTTTCTATAGCGACCCCTAGAGTATTTTAAATGAACAGCCCCAAGCCATGCTTAAACCTAGAATTACGAAACTTGGTACACATGTGTATCTTGTCGAGACGTACAAAAAAGTCTCTTAGAGCCATGCTCTAAACCCAACAGGAAGTCGGCCATTTTAGATTGAAGTTCATTTGACCTCGATTTTGACTTTTACAGCCTTCGTATTTGATCGAACTCCTCCTAGGGATTTCGATTGATCGGCTTCAAACTCGGTCAGTCTGATCATAAGGCATGTCCGATTCAAAGTTATCAATATGGTGACATTTGAACAGGTGGAAGGGGAGTTAGCAAGGCTCAAAGTTCCCCTGTGATCGACTGTGTAATACAAAGGGCTTTGTCATGTGTAGGGCAATGCTGCCCTCTGGTGTCGAATTACTGAAATAATGAAACTATTTCAGTAATTTCAGTAATTCGACACCAGAGGGCAGCATTGCCCTACGGAATGACAGTTCAATGTTGAATTAAATAGGAAAAAATTAAATAATTTGTAATTCTAACACAAAAACTGACAGAGACACCAAACCTTCAGTTATTGATCATTATCTTGTGTCCAATAATATCCAATGGTTAAATGATGACATCACGTAGGCCACGCCCCCTGACAACAGGAAGTGTCTTTTTTTTCCTTGGAAAGCTCCGTTTATGGCTCTCTTGACCTAATCAAGGTAATTCGGATGATGAGCTCTGTCAATGCTCGCTTCTGGCTGAACCGTGTGGGCGTGGCCAAATGGCGAATATCAGTCCCTCGCCATATTCATACGTTTGGCTCTAATTCACACATAGATCATCCGATTGGCGCCAAACTGGATATGTATGACCTTTGTTCACCTCTAAAGAGCCCGACGAGGTTGAAATGTAATTTGACTCCACTGCGCCCCCTAAGTTAATACATCGGCCGTATCTCCTCGACGCATCGACCGATCTGCACCAGATTTTTTGACAGTCGTCGGGGAGCGCCGCCGAACGCATTCACGCGTGTCGCCCGGTGGACGGGCGGGGAAAATGCACGACAGCTTCTGCGGCGGCTAGCGGACGGCGGTGCTGGAAACTGCGGCAGAGCTTCTGCGGTGGGGAGCGGGATGCGGCTCTGGAAAACGTGCGAGAGCTTCTGCGGTGGCCGGAACCCCCGCGGTGGCCAATAGGCCGGAGCGGCGCTTGCTGCGAGGGCCGCTCGAGGCTGCTTGCAGCTTTAATTAGGCCCGAGCAGCAAAGCGCTGCGAAGGCCTATTGTTTTCATACTGTTTATTATTCTTATTATTCTTCCACCCAAATGAATTGCCTTTTTGGGGGCTTTATCATATTCAAAAACTCACCAAACTTGGCGGTCGCATAAAACGAGTTTTAAATTTAAGTACTGTAAGGTCGTCGCAAAAATCGCAAAAAAAATTGCTCAACGGCAGCAACTAGCAATTTTCAAAAGACCCATTGCTATTCACTTACTTCATCGTAGAGACTTGAAATTCGGTACAGTTGTAGGGCTCACTAAGAC
Source organism: Xiphophorus maculatus (assembly GCF_002775205.1). Lineage (NCBI taxonomy): Eukaryota > Metazoa > Chordata > Actinopteri > Cyprinodontiformes > Poeciliidae > Xiphophorus > Xiphophorus maculatus. Next base: position 77,212 of record NW_019369769.1, on the reverse strand, counting down.
GCTCAGAATTTACAAGTAATGTCATAGTGCAACTATCACAGAAAGTCGGCCATGTTGGATTGAAGGTCCATTTCGGACCCTATTTTGGCCGTTTACAGCCTTCGTATTTGATCGAACTCCTCCTAGGGATTTCGATTGATCGGCTTCAAACTCGGTCAGTCTGATCATAAGGCATGTCTGATTTAAAGTTATCAAATTGGTGAGTTTTGGAGCATGTTGAAGGGGGGTTAGCAGGGGTCAAAGTTCACCTACACGCCAGGAAACAAAAACCTCTTATATTTCCTATACAAAAACACATAGAGGGACCAAACTTTCAGTGATTGATCGTCATCGGGTGTCCTATAATACCCTGCAGTGAAATTTTTTTTTTACGTAGGCCACGCCCCCTGAGAGCAGGAAGTGTAATGTTTTACTGTGAACGGTCGCTATCTTAGCCCTTTGACCTAATCAACATGAAACTGTGTCCAGAGACAGAAGACATGTTGGTGTGTTGTGGATTCCAACCCCGACCGGCTGCGATGAAGCAGGTGGGCGTGGCGGCGTTGCGAACGCCATCGAATTTCGTTTGGCTCTGAATTCCACAGTTTCGGGGTGAGCTGCTCCAAACTCACTAGGATGGATCCTTATACACCCGCCAACAGGAATCCATAGCGAAATTTGGTGGGCGTGGCCTAATTTCTCTACATCTCCCCCTAGAATATTTAGAAAAATCAGCCCCAAGCCATGCTTAATCCTAGAATTACGAAACTTGGTACACATGTGTATCTTGTCAGGACGTACAAAAAAGTCTCTTGGAGCCATGCTCTAAACCCAACAGGAAGTCGGCCATTTTGGATTGAAGGTCCATTTTGGACCTCGAGTTTGACATTTACAGCCTTTGCATTTGATCGAACTCCTCCTAGGGATTTCGATTGATCGGCTTCAAACTCGGTCAGTCTGATCATAAGGCATGTCTGATTTAAAGTTATCAAATTGGTGACTGTATGAGCTTGCTGAAGGGGGGTTACCAGGGGTCAAAGTTCAGCTACTCGCCATGAAACACGAAACTCTTATATTTCCTATACAAAAACACAGAGAGGGACCAAACTTTCATTGATTGATCGTCATCGGGTGTCCTAAAATACCCTGTGGTGAAATTATTTTTTTAAGTAGGCCACGCCCCCTGAGAACAGGAAGTGTCATGTTTTACTGTGAACGGTCGCTATCTTAGCCCTTTGACCTAATCAACATGAAACTGTGTCCAGAGACAGAAGACATGTTGGTGTGTTGTGGATTAAAGCCTTGACCAGCTGCGATGAAGCAGCTGGGTGTGGCGGCGTGGCGAAGTGACCTGTAACGCCGATGCCATACGTTTGCTTCTAGATTCCACATGTTTCGACCGAGCTGCACCAAACTTGGCCTGACTCATCCTGGTGTGATACCTGACAATGCTATGTCATCATATTATGACGTCATCTAAGCCCCGCCCCCTCAGAATGAATTAGAGAGATCTTCTGTGTAATTACATAATAAACAGTCCATGTTCGTTGTTTGTAGGGCAATGCTGCCCTCTGCTGCCCACTGAAATAGTTTCATTATTTCAGTAATTCGACACCAGAGGGCAGCATTGCCCTACGGAATGACAGTTCACTGTTGTAATGGAGGAAAAAATTAAATAATTTGTAATTCTAACACAAAAACTCACAGAGACACCAAACGTTCAGTGATTGATCATAATCGAGTGTCCAATAATATCCAATGGTCAAATGATGACATCACTTAGGCCCCGCCCCCTCGGAACAGGAAGTGCTATTTTTTTACTTGGAAAGCTCTGTTTATGGCTCTCTTGACCTAATCAAGATGATTCGGATGATAAACTCTGTCAATGCTCGCTGCTGGCTGAACCGTGTGGGCGTGGCCAAATGGCGAATATCAGTCCCTCGCCATATACATACGTTTGGCTCTTATTCAGGCATAGATCATCCGATTGGCGCCAAACTGGATATGTATGACCTTTGTTCACCTCTAAAGAGCCCGACGGGTTTGAAATGTAATTTGGCTCCACTGCGCCCCCTAAGTTAATACATGGGCTGTATCTCCTCGACGCATCGACCGATCTGCGCCAGATTTTTTGACAGTCGTCGGGGAGCGCTGCCGAACGCATTCACGCGTGTCGCCTGGTGGATGGGTGTGGAAAATGCGCGACAGCTTCTGCGGTGGCTGGCGGGCGGCGGTGCTGGAAACTGCGGCGGAGCTTCTGCGGTGGGGAGTTGGCTGCGGCTCTGGAAATCGTGCGAGAGCTTCTGCGGTGGCTGGAACCCCCGCGGTGGCCAATAGGCCGGAGCGGCGCTTGCTGCGAGGGCCGCCCGAGGCTGCTTGCAGCTTTAATTATTATTCTTATTATTCTTCCACCCAAATGAATTGCCTTTTTGGGGGCTTTATCATATTCAAAAACTCACCAAACTTGGCGGTCGCATAAAACGAGTTTTAAATTTAAGTACTGTAAGGTCGTCGCAAAAATCGCAAAAAAAATTGCTCAACGGCAGCAACTAGCAATTTTCAAAAGACCCATTGCTATTCACTTACTTCATCGTAGAGACTTGAAATTCGGTACAGTTGTAGAGCTCACTAAGACGCTCAGAATTTACAAGTAATGTCATAGTGCAACTATCACAGGAAGTCGGCCATGTTGGATTGAAGGTCCATTTCGGACCCTGATTTGGCCGTTTACAGCCTTCGTATTTGATCGAACTCCTCCTAGGGATTTCGATTGATCGGCTTCAAACTCGGTCAGTCTGATCATAAGGCATGTCTGATTTAAAGTTATCAAATTGGTGAGTTTTGGAGCATGTTGAAGGGGGGTTACCAGGGGTCAAAGTTCACCTACACGCCATGAAACAAAAACCTCTTATATTTCCTATACAAAAACACATAGAGGGACCAAACTTTCAGTGATTGATCGGCATCGGGTGTCCTATAATACCCTGCAGTGAAATTTTTTTTTTACGTAGGCCACGCCCCCTGAGAGCAGGAAGTGTAATGTTTTACTGTGAACGGTCGCTATCTTAGCCCTTTGACCTAATCAACATGAAACTGTGTCCAGAGACAGAAGACATGTTGGTGTGTTGTGGATTCCAACCCCGACCGGCTGCGATGAAGCAGGTGGGCGTGGCGGCGTTGCGAACGCCATCGAATTTCGTTTGGCTCTGAATTCCACAGTTTCGGGGTGAGCTGCTCCAAACTCACTAGGATGGATCCTTATCCATCCCCGAACAGGAATCCATAGCGATATTTGGTGGGCGTGGCCTAATTTTTCTATAGCGACCCCTAGAGTATTTTAAATGAACAGCCCCAAGCCATGCTTAAACCTAGAATTACGAAACTTGGTACACATGTGTATCTTGTCGGGACGTACAAAAAAGTCTCTTAGAGCCATGCTCTAAACCCAACAGGAAGTCGGCCATTTTAGATTGAAGTTCATTTGACCTCCATTTTGACGTTTACAGCCTTTGCATTTGATCGAACTCCTCCTAGGGTTTTCGATTGATCGGCTTCAAACTCGGTCAGTCTGATCATAAGGCATGTCTGATTTAAAGTTATCAAATTGGTGACTGTATGAGCTTGCTGAAGGGGGGTTACCAGGGGTCAAAGTTCAGCTACTCGCCATGAAACACGAAACTCTTATATTTCCTATAAAAAAACACATAGAGGGACCAAACTTTCAGTGATTGATCGGCATCGGATGTCCTAAAATACCCTGTGGTGAAATGATGAGATCACTTAAGCCACGCCCCCTGAGAACAGGAAGTGTCATGTTTTACTGTGAACGGTCGCTATCTTAGCCCTTTGACCTAATCAACATGAAACTGTGTCCAGAGACAGAAGACATGTTGGTGTGTTGTGGATCCAAGCCCTGACCGGCTGCGATGAAGCAGCTGGGTGTGGCGGCGTGGCGAAGTGACCTGTAACGCCGATGCCATACGTTTGCTTCTAGATTCCACATGTTTCGACCGAGCTGCACCAAACTTGGCCTGACACATCCTGGTCTGATGCCTGACAATGCTATGTCATCATATTATGACGTCATCTAAGCCCCGCCCCCTCAGAATGAATTAGAGAGCTCTTCTGTGTAATTACATAATAAACAGTCCATGTTCGTTGTTTGTAGGGCAATGCTGCCCTCTGCTGCCCACTGAAATAGTTTCATTATTTCAGTAATTCGACACCAGAGGGCAGCATTGCCCTACGGAATGACAGTTCAATGTTGTAATGGAGGAAAAAATTAAATAATTAGTAATTCTAACACAAAAACTCACAGAGGCACCAAACGTTCAGTGATTGATCATAATCGAGTGTCCAATAATATCCAATGGTCAAATGATGACATCACTTAGGCCCCGCCCCCTCGGAACAGGAAGTGCTATTTTTTTACTTGGAAAGCTCTGTTTATGGCTCTCTTGACCTAATCAAGATGATTCGGATGATAAACTCTGTCAATGCTCGCTGCTGGCTGAACCGTGTGGGCGTGGCCAAATGGCGAATATCAGTCCCTCGCCATATACATACGTTTGGCTCTTATTCAGGCATAGATCATCCGATTGGCGCCAAACTGGATATGTATGACCTTTGTTCACCTCTAAAGAGCCCGACGGGTTTGAAATGTAATTTGGCTCCACTGCGCCCCCTAAGTTAATACATGGGCTGTATCTCCTCGACGCATCGACCGATCTGCACCAGATTTTTTGACAGTCGTCGGGGAGCGCTGCCGAACGCATTCACGCGTGTCGCCTGGTGGATGGGTGTGGAAAATGCGCGACAGCTTCTGCGGTGGCTAGCGGGCGGCGGTGCTGGAAACTGCGGCGGAGCTTCTGCGGTGGGGAGTTGGCTGCGGCTCTGGAAATCGTGCGAGAGCTTCTGCGGTGGCTGGAACCCCCGCGGTGGCCAATAGGCCGGAGCGGCGCTTGCTGCGAGGGCCGCCCGAGGCTGCTTGCAGCTTTAATTATTATTATTATTATTCTTATTATTCTTCCACCCAAATGAATTGCCTTTTTGGGGGCTTTATCATATTCAAAAACTCACCAAACTTGGCGGTCGCATAAAACGAGTTTTAAATTTAAGTACTGTAAGGTCGTCGCAAAAATCGCAAAAAAAATTGCTCAACGGCGGCAACTAGCAATTTTCAAAAGACCCATTGCTATTCACTTACTTCATCGTAGAGACTTGAAATTCGGTACAGTTGTAGAGCTCACTAAGACGCTCAGAATTTACAAGTAATGTCATAGTGCAAGTATCGCAGGAAGTCGGCCATGTTGGATTGAAGGTCCATTTCGGACCCTGATTTGGCCGTTTACAGCCTTCGTATTTGATCGAACTCCTCCTAGGGATTTCGATTGATCGGCTTCAAACTCGGTCAGTCTGATCATAAGGCATGTCTGATTTAAAGTTATCAAATTGGTGAGTTTTGGAGCATGTTGAAGGGGGGTTACCAGGGGTCAAAGTTCACCTACACGCCATGAAACAAAAACCTCTTATATTTCATATACAAAAACACATAGAGGGACCAAACTTTCAGTGATTGATCGTCATCGGGTGTCCTAAAATACCCTGCAGTGAAATTTTTTTTTTACGTAGGCCACGCCCCCTGAGAGCAGGAAGTGTAATGTTTTACTGTGAACGGTCGCTATCTTAGCCCTTTGACCTAATCAACATGAAACTGTGTCCAGAGACAGAAGACATGTTGGTGTGTTGTGGATTCCAACCCCGACCGGCTGCGATGAAGCAGGTGGGCGTGGCGGCGTTGCGAACGCCATCGAATTTCGTTTGGCTCTGAATTCCACAGTTTCGGGGTGAGCTGCTCCAAACTCACTAGGATGGATCCTTATCCATCCCCGAACAGGAATCCATAGCGATATTTGGTGGGCGTGGCCTAATTTTTCTATAGCGACCCCTAGAGTATTTTAAATGAACAGCCCCAAGCCATGCTTAAACCTAGAATTACGAAACTTGGTACACATGTGTATCTTGTCGGGACGTACAAAAAAGTCTCTTAGAGCCATGCTCTAAACCCAACAGGAAGTCGGCCATTTTGTATTGAAGGTCCATTCTGGACCTCGAGTTTGACGTTTACAGCCTTTGCATTTGATCGAACTCCTCCTAGGGATTTCGATTGATCGGCTTCAAACTCGGTCAGTCTGATCATAAGGCATGTCTGATTTAAAGTTATCAAATTGGTGACTGTATGAGCTTGCTGAAGGGGGGTTACCAGGGGTCAAAGTTCACCTACTCGCCATGAAACACGAAACTCTTATATTTCCTATTAAAAAACACATAGAGGGACCAAACTTTCAGTGATTGATCGACATCGAGTGCCCTAAAATACCCTGCAGTGAAATTTTTTTTTTTATGTAGGCCACGCCCCCTGAGAGCAGGAAGTGTAATGTTTTACTGTGAATGGTCGCTATCTTAGCCCTTTGACCTAATCAACATGAAACTGTGTCCCGAGACAGAAAACATGTTGGTGTGTTGTGGATTCCAACCCCGACCGGCTGCGATGAAGCAGGTGGGCGTGGCGGCGTTGCGAACGCCATCGAATTTCGTTTGGCTCTGAATTCCACAGTTTCGGGGTGAGCTGCTCCAAACTCACTAGGATGGATCCTTATCCATCCCCGAACAGGAATCCATAGCGAAATTTGGTGGGCGTGGCCTAATTTCTCTACATCTCCCCCTGGAATATTTTAAAAAATCAGCCCCAAGCCATGCTTTATCCTAGAATTACGAAACTTGGTACACATGTGTATCTTGTCAGGACGTACAAAAAAGTCTCTTGGAGCCATGCTCTAAACCCAACAGGAAGTCGGCCATTTTAGATTGAAGTTCATTTGACCTCGATTTTGACATTTAGAGCCTTCGTATTTGATCGAATTCCTGCTAGGGATTTCGATTGATCGGCTTCAAACTCGGTCAGTCTGATCATAAGGCATGTCTGATTTAAAGTTATCAATATGGTGAGTTTGGGAGCATGTTGAAGCGGGGTTAGCAGGGCTCAAAGTTCCCCTGTGATCGACTGTGTAATATGTAATTACAAAGGGGATCCTTTATCATTCCGTAGTGCAATGCTGCCCTCTGGTGTCGAATTACTGAAATTACTGAAATAGTTTCATTATTTCAGTAATTCGACACCAGAGGGCAGCATTGCCCTACGGAAAGACAGAGTTCAATTTTGTAATGTAGGAAAAAATTAAAAATTTGTAATTCTACTGTGAACGGTCGATAGCTTCTGCACCAAACTTTGCACGAGTGACCCTGGCGGGACCCTGACGACCCTATGTCATCATATTATGACGTCATCTAAGCCCCGCCCCCTCAGAACCGGAAGTGCCGTTTTTTTCCTTGGAAAGCTCTGTTTATGGCTCTCTTGACCTAATCAAGGTGATTCGGATGATAAACTCTGTCAATGCTCGCTGCTGGCTGAACCGTGTGGGCGTGGCCAAATGGCGAATATCAGTCCCTCGCCATATGCATACGTTTGGCTCTAATTCACGCATGGATCATCCGATTGGCACCAAACTGGATATGTATGACCTTTGTTCACCTCTAAAGAGCCCGACGGGTTTGAGATGTAATTTGACTCCACTGCGCCCCCTAAGGTAATACATCGGCCGTATCTCCTCGACGCATGGACCGATCTGCACCAGATTTTTTGACAGTCGTCGGGGAGCGCCGCCGGACGCATTCACGCGTGTCGCCCGGTGGACGGCCGGAGAAAATGCGCGACAGCTACTGCGGCGGCTAGCGGGCGGCGGTGCTAGAAACTGCGGCGGAGCTTCTGCGGTGGGGAGTTGGCTGCGGCTCTGGAAAACGCGCGAGAGCTTCTGCGGTGGCCGGAACCCCCGCGGTGGCCAATAGGCCGGAGCGGCGCTTGCTGCGAGGGCCGCCCGAGGCTGCTTGCAGCTTTAATTCTATTTGTCTTCAAACGATTTTTTTTCCAAATAAATAATTAAGCACAGAAAGAATCAAAACCTACCTTGAAAGCCAATTTCATCGTTTCCAGAGTTTTGGCAGGTCTGCATACAACGGATAAGGCTATGACATACTCTCTAATATCCATGCTGTTATCTTCATGCTGTAAAAAAAAGAATGAAAACGAGCTCTAATACGAAAAAAGAAATTTGCTGCCACCAAAAAAAGTAGTCAAAAATATGTTTGGCCCTATCAGGAGCCTGATTGAGCATAAGTAAATTAAACAAAAGGATAAATTAAATTTACAATGGAATTTGCTGAAATGGCATGTGCTAAATTAAATTAATTTGTCACATGCTGCAAATCCTGTCTGAGCTCACAAGAGTAACATCACATGGGGTTTAATATTAGCAGAATAATGTGGCCATGTAAAAAAATGGCCATCTTGCTACCTGGTTTCACACAGTGACAAACTTTTCCATCAGTTTTCTATCCCCAACACCTCTACCAGCATATCCCAAGATCACATTTCCAGGATTGTCTCTGAGAATTTTTTTTTCAAATATATATTGGGTCTGACCCCCAAAGAGGTCAGACCAGAAATTAATTAAAAGTCCTTGATAATGTGCTTGGGATGATTTTCTGTAGCATTCTGACTCCTATTAGAACAAAATCCTGAGAAACTATTAATGTACGTCTAGACGAAAAATAAATCTTTTGAAATGCAAAGTGTTGCCATAGCTATACATTTCCTAAGAAGGTATAGATGGTTGAATAAATGCATAGTTTGAGATATTGTATTTTGTTTTTTAATGTGTACAGATACAATAACCACAAAGTTCTTAGAGGACTGTTTGATAATTACAAATCAATTTATTTTACCCACCTTCCTGAACTGCAAAACAATATTATTTGTCAACTACATTGACCTACAAGTCCATTGTTTTTTTTTCACAAAACACATACTTATCGAGCTGTAGCTGTGTGAGTAAAGCCTTTACCTCATCGAAAAGAGCAAACATGTCGCGCAGCATATCTGAAACTGGAACATCAAGGAAGTGAGCAAAGTCTTCCAAGGCAAGTTTCTGCCCTTCCAGCTTTCTGGCTCTGTTCCCGTATTCCTGCAAAACCTTCTCGGTGTTCTGGGGTTTCAGCCTGTGACAGCATGGGAGGAAACACTTGTTTAGAATCTATAAACTATTATGCATTATATGAGCAAGAAAACATTTTCTAATTATTAAAAAAAAAAGACAACTGATGCATTGAGAAAGGATAATATTCTCTCAACAGCAAGGACAATTTTGGTTGACGTTTAGAGTAGATAACATAACTGAATTTTACAATACTTTTAAAAGAAGAAGTTCAGTGAAATCTCCAGCAGCTAGAGAGGAACTGGGACTCTTTTCCGGTAGCTGCTCGTCACAAAAAGCACCAATCCACTGCAGACAGTTAACTTAGTATACGCAAGACTTGTTTACAATACTGTGGCCAAAAAACAAATCCCTGCTGATTTCCTGCTGTGATTTTCATCGTCTCCCATTTGTGCCCTTTACTTAGTTCTCTTAAATGAGTGCTATGCATTGGAAAACTTGACTCACCCCAGTCTCCTGACAAGCTTGGCAAACTCCAACAGACAGGTGTCGACCGGCAGCCTCAGCTGGCCCTCTGCCATCGCCAGCTGGCAGTCTTCAAATGAATAATCTGTGATAGGTACCCCAAGGGCTCTGAGCGCACCAGAGATGATGGGACAACGACAGGACAAATCAATACTTTGCTTTAGGTATATGTTCTTATTATGGAAAAGATTTATGCTTCCATCTCAAACGTATGAAACTTTTAGTGATCACAGATCAAATCCTTATGATTATATAGAGGGGTTTTACAAATCTCTGGCCATCTGAGCTTCCTTTCTGTTACATGTGGTGATGTGCATACCAAAGTGTAGAGTGCAGGATGGTGTAATTTCTCACATCTGCCAAAACAATCAATACATTTCACTTACTTGGCCATGACTCGTCTCACATTGACAGCAAAGAGAGCAGGATTTCTTTTCTCCTCCTCTGAAGGGGTGTAAATGGGAAGGAACTGCACAAAATCCAAAAATAAAATGTGAGCTGTTCATCATTCAAAAGGAAAAATAAGTCTAAATTTAACAAAAATTAGAATGACAAAAGAACCTGAGGGTTTCTAAGATCAAATTCTTGCTTTTAATGATTAACATCAAGTAAGCCATCTTTGACAGTGAGAGAAAAATGCACAGATAATCCTGCTTTAATACTTACCTCTATCACAAATTCGTTGTGTAACTGGCAGAGAGTCAGCCACAAGATTTTAAAACTGAAAGGCAGAAAGATAGAAATCATAAGTGACCAATGAAGACACATACAGCAGTTTCTATGACACCATTAAACAAAACACTTTGTTTAATGTTGTGCAATATTCTGTCAAATGACTACCTGTCAAATGGCTCAGTGAGGCCAACTAACAAGTAATCACAGCATTCAACGCAGCACAGATCTAAGTTGTAATAATAATGCTAAAATGAAAACTATAAGCACTGGGTTTCTTTCTTTTACTCCTGCAAACGTCAATTTTATGACATCTAATTTCTAAAACGGGTCGCAATTGTTTTAGGTATATCAAAAACAAGTTGTGCATTTTGAATGAATCTGAGACCATATGAAATTTTGTTACACATTTATTTAATCGTTTACCTCCCCACAAAATGCAAATTTCTAACAACATTGCTAGAACACCATAGACCATATAATAATTACTGTATAAAAAACAGTACGTACGCTCCTGGTCCTTGCCACGTCCATGTGATTGTGTCCTGTTAAAAACACATAAAACTGTTAAGCTAAATTTGCTTTAAAACAAATTATTATTGTATTATCCTTGGACTTTATGTACAGATAGCAAGCTGATGTATTTACCAGACTATTTTATATAAATATCAAAGGTTTGGCAATAAAATAGTCTATTACAAAATATATCGGCAATCTTACCAGTTTATTGGGGTAGCGAATCACAACAGGCTGTACTGGAACACCAGGAATAAAAGCTCCTAAAAGAAAAAAGAAAACAAAGTTTAGATGAATAAAAACCTGCAAACACATAAACAGAACCATTACAATATAACGGCCAAAGCCATATTTCTGTAGATTATATGTGATAAATCTACATTTGGGAGTTTAATAACAACTTAAACTTTGTCTATTTTTCTGATTACCCTTCACATGTCTCTGTGGTTCAAGAAAGTATCAAGTTATTTTGAGCAGAGAGTAAATTGATATTTACAGGAAAGTTTTTTGTTTTGTTTTTCTGAAGAGTTACACTTTAGGAATTTTTGTTATGATGGCTCATCTGTTGGATAGACAACTTGCAGCCTTTGATTCCAACGTGCATCAAAAAAATACCTTTTTATCAATCACCATGTCGCTGGTTCACCAGTAATAATCAGTTATTTACTTATGTCAGTGGTCATCAAGAATATTTGATTTTATTAGTGTAGATTATTAGGAAGATACCAGAATAAAAGACAATGGATAAATAGGCCTAAAATAGCCCAATTTTCACATTTGGACCCACTTTGTTTAATGTTGTATAACATTCTTTCAAATGACAAAGTGTGTGATTTACTGTGTGATTGGCAAACAATACTCTTTGTTTTCTGGTTAAAAGCAAGCCTTGAAATCAGCTGTAGTTTAGTGAACAAAGTTTCGACTGAATGCCTGGAAACATGTTACCTGGCTTAAAGGTAATGAGGCAGGATCTATTGGTGCAGGTCCCCTCTGGAAAAATCATGACCTAAAAGTAACAGTAGGAAATTAATCACTGATTTAACAATATTTTCTATCATTGTTCATGCTACTAGGAACAATACAGTGTTTGTCTTAACTACAATTTGTAACACGGCAAGTAATTCATCCCAAAACGATCCACCAAATGTTACTATAAATCACTTGTGTGACTCTATGTAAACTTGTTTCAATATCTTTTCATTTTTGCAGAAAAAAAAGAAAATGTCAAAAAGATATAGCAGAACTGCAACCACCTTGGTAAATTAGGCATGCAAAAAAACCCCAAAACAAAACAAAACAAAACAACAACAAAAAAACAGTTTCTGTTAAAAGATGCTTCTTTTGGGGGATCATTAGGCCACAACAAAATTGCAGTTTTGCAAATCAACTCACTTGAGGCCAATCTCCTCCATAATGAGCTCTCCGCTTGATCTCCTCGACTGTCTTCTTTCTTGAGTTCTGGTCTGATCGGGATACGAACACCGGCCGAATGTATTTTATCAAAGCTAGAAGAGACGCACAATCAAAAAATGAATATATAGCACAGTTAGTCAAGAAAACATTTGTTATTTCAACTAAGTAAAACACAGATGATCAAACAAGTTAACACCAAATCACTCCTGACAAACATGTCATGTCAAACATGCTTATCGGCAGACATTTTTACAAGTCTGCAGTACATTTAGATAAAAAGCAGAAGCTTGGGGGAGTAAAACCTCTCATCATGGAAACTTTAGAAAACAGTTATATTTGACTGAGCGCAGCATTAATCAGCAAACCCATCCGTGTTATGTTTGGGCCAAAGTAACCACAATTAGTGTGCTATTTTAAACACAGCTGTGAATGATAGTAATGCACGTTCCTCAAAGACAGAAGCAATAGTCAGAATAGCCTCATCTTATGATCGTAAATGTAAGATAGGTCTCGCTTCTTTTTATAAATACAGTAAGCAAATATAAGGCTACAAGGACACAAGCGATCTTTTATCCTCATCGTAGTTTAATCAAGCTCCACAATGTCATTGTTCCCCATTAACAAACTGCATTGTTTCTTCCTGGTATTTGGATAACTATTTTTATATACAATGACGCATGACAGGAACTTAGCAATGCAGAGTTCAGTTTCTAGTTTAACTGACAGTTGTATAGTAGCGGCCATGTACTGTGGCCACAATTACTAATCCAGTTAGTAATTGTGGCTAGTCAAAATAATAAGCAAGTTTATATAATCTGAGTCTATAGCTGAATTTAAAGACATTAAAATAAATAAAAACATGTAAATAAATGTAAAATATTAAAATACAAATTATTAAAAGGAGTAATAACATTTACAAAACTGACAATCAGTGTATAAATTATGTTAAAGGACCCATTGGCGCAAAAATTACCTGGACTGAAAATATTTGAATATAATCACTGCTCTCTGTTTTAAACAGTATTTTGTTATGGAAGTAGACACTCTGCCTACTTTTATGCCTAATCTTGGTTAATGCAGAACCAATTTGTTTAAACAGACATAACATGGTGTTTTTGATGCTGCTGCTGGCCATCCAGGTAATTTCCCAGCGAAGCTGTCAGTGCTTTTCCTCATACTAGCTGTGTCTGTCTTCCTCGTTTTTATGCAAACTAACTTCCACCAAAACAAAACCCAACCAACACAAAGCATCACTGGTAACACTGGTTTAGTACTTTTAGAATTACTAAAACTAAGGCTATATGCTTTAGCAAGTTTCCCACTCTATAGATGTGGGAAAGTGAAACAGATGTGTAATGTGATAAACCCAACTTAAGGTTAAGGAAAATGTACTTTAATTAGGAAGATAAACAGTTTAAATCAGCTAAAAGAAATTCAGACAAAACACAGCACACTAACAAATGATTACAAAATGCAGCTTTCAATATTACTTCCTGGATCCAAACTCCTTCACTCCTTAAAACTAAAAGAAAGCTTTCATAACATTAAAAACAGTAAACCTTAGCTATTGGCACTAACAGAGGCATACTGCACATGAAAAAGTGCAATGAATATGACACTGGGTTAAAGATTCACATGGCAGTTGTATATTTCTTGATATTTTTGAATATTCAAGCTTAACCAAGACACTGTTGGAAACCAAATCTTCCAGACATGTTTGAGAAAAAAAAAAATAAAATAAACGGCATGAAAAAAAAAGATAATGTTGTATTTGGAAAAAAATGAGGTGGAACTACATGAAGAAAAAGCTGCTTGTGACTGAGTTTCCCACTGACAGGAAGGGATTAATGGTAGCTCTTTCCAAAAGACATTCTGCACACGTGACTGCAGCTGATCATGTCTTAATGCTCATTATGGGTTCCACATGCTTGGCAGGCTCTGCTTCTTGGCTCCTTTTACAAAGGCAATAGGACTGAAATTTAAGATTGGCAAGTCTTATTATTTTTACATTGCCATGACTGTTTCAGAGTCAAACAAAAGCTGTGCAAAAAAATAAATAAATAAATGAATCTAGTATTGCACATATTTGATACCTCAGAATACTACAACACATTTCCCAGCATATTGCAGACTGTTGATTCTGACACACACTGCCAGAAATATTATGCACCAATAGTATGCCGTTTCAATCTTGCAATGCAAGCAAGTAAGAGTGTTTTAACTTGGCTGAGCTCCACTCAGCTTGGAGCTAACAATGTGGCAAATTGCTGACTTAGTTGACAGGGCAGGATGAGGTGAAAGAGAGGCTAAAATAAGACACAAACCTTGACTGTGTACCTGCTTAGAGGTATATATGATCCAATGTCTGCACTGGCAGCTAGAAGGGTAACTTCACATGCAAGCCACTTAATAGGATATGTTGTCAATGTGGTGTGACTACAGTCTGCGACTAAGGTCTACCTGATGTCTGCATTGGGTCTGTGTAAGCTCCTGGTCTAGGTTTGGATAAAATTAAATGAATAATAGCAGGAGAAAATAATAAGTTTACTTCAAATAACTGAAAGTATTCTGTAGGAGTGTCCTCCTTGTCAAATATTTAGAAATCAATGAGCAAAATTTATTTAGCAAATTGAAACGTTGAAACTAAGGTTAACTGAAATTCTAAATAAATCAATGTTTATTTGAAATTAAGAGTTTTCCTATTCCTAAAATAACTGAGGACATTTGAGTGTTGCCTTAGCAACTCATTGCATTTGGAGAATAAAATTATATAGGTACTGTATATGTATGTTTAAATTAACAGTTTACCAAAGTAGCTTTTGGGGAAACTGAAAATTTTGACAATAATTTTACAGCGAAATCTCAAGCCTGTTCCTGTACACCCCCACATTCTTTTACACACTGCTAAAATGTGGGAAAATTTTCAACTATGCAAAAAACTACGAAAAACTATGGTGTAGGTCAATAGTGACCTTTGTTGTCTAAATGAGATGAAAGGTGTACTGTGTCATTTTTAATGGACCAAGATTGTTTAGTTTGTCACTGTGTTGACCCGATTTGGATTGTTTCCTTTATGACTTTCTAGTAGCAGTCCTTATCGACTGTCAATATTTGTTTTGATTGTAGCAACTACTGCTCAGCATAAAGTCCACACTATCTTATCAGAAAAGAATAGTCACTGATAGTGCAGGCAGCTTATTTAAATAACTGACAAAGTAAAAACTTTAGCTCTATTACAATTTTAAAGCAATACCTCTCATTTGTGGCATCAAACCAAACAATATCATATGCTACATGTGTACTGAATGATTGTTTTGTTTAATGGTAACAATAAACATTTTAGCACATTTTACTTACTTCCCCAAACGGGTATATCCTTGCTCTCAGCCTTCATGACTATCGAGGACATTGTCATTGTGACGGGGATGGCATCAAAGTAAGAGGAGTGGGGTGCCAGGGTGATGATGGGTGCTTCTCTAGGCAGAGCTCTTTGCCCTTTCACAGTTATCCAGTGAAAGCCTCCCGCAAACCACATGATCCGCATGATCACTCTTAGGATGATGTCCACCAGTCTGTAAACAAAATTTGGCATGACTTAGTGGTCCTTTCATTCAACTTTGGATTACAAACACTAAGTATGGTGCAATTTACTTAAATAGCAGTGCTGGTAATATGGGAGGTTTGTGAGATGGGCTGACACAGAGAAATAATTTAGATGTGAAAAAAATAAATACATTGGTTTTGATAACGTGTGTTCAGAATGAAAACCCAAACCTGGTAAGCATTTACATTATACCCCTCTGAACAAGTTCATCAACATAATACCAGCTGAAAGTCTTTTGGGGTATGTCTTCACCATGTCTGCATATTTGAATTGTGCCATGTTTTCTTTTAATTTTATTTTTGGATCACAGATTTAAAAGTGAAAAATCTGGATGTTTTAAACTTGGCATATTGTTTTATAACCCAACTCCAGACAAATCTTTTCAAAACTTATTTATTGACTTGTCTGATTGCCATTAGTTTAATACATTTCTTTAATATACCCTCAGGGTCTTAATAAAATAGCAAAGATTAAATGATACAAAGAACAGCTGTGACTTTTTTTGTCGAACACAAAAAAATCATTTTTTAAAATTCTGAAACAAATAGAAACATCTGCTAGTAATGCAATAGTTTTTTGCTGATATGACATGTAATAAAGCAAGAAAAAAGAAGTCAAGAGTTAATCTTAACAATCAAAAGAGTTATTTCAGCTTCCTTACATTAATGCACACATCTTTTCAGAGACACATTTGAGCAGCAGAGCACCTACCTTCTCCAGAGGCACTGGGGTTCAACAGTGGTCTCGGAGCGCCCCACTGAAGCAAGGAAGGCAAAAGGCCAAGCCAGTAGCATCATAAATGCTGCTATGAGCAGACGAATAGGGAATAGCGTCACCGTCATTAATCCAATCTGTTAAAGATTAAGAGGAGGGGGAAAGAAGTGTTAATCAAATGACAATCATTTGATCATGTCTTCTCAGTATAAAATCAAACAATGGAATCAAATCTACTCTAAAATGAGAAAGGTTTGGTGATGCACCAATGCATAACCATTTGATGTTTGAAAAATTTTAGATTCTAAGGATGGATGGGGCAGTCACAACCTCGTAGCCTCAGTAAGAGAATAAAGATGGGTTGTGGCTGGGTCTTCTAGAATTACAATGACCCAAACACACACAGAGGGCAATCAAGTAGTAGCTCTGTAAAATGAATTTCAAGGTCCTAGCATGGCTGAGCCAGTCTTGAGACCTGATCTCAATAGAAAATCTTAGGAACGAGGTGAAACTCTGTGTTGCCCAGCAACAGCCCCGAAGTCGGAAAGATCTGGAGATCTGTACGGGCTAAAATCCCTGCTGCAGTATATGCAAACCTGGTCAAAAACTACAAGAAACAGACTTCTGCACCAAACATTAAGCTCTATTTTATATCACACTTATTACGTGGAATAAAATAAACATTTAATTATTTCAAAAATAAACAATGTGATTGTGTGGATCCTTGTTTTTTAAACAATATGTCATCTTCATTTTTTGCAAGTCAGAAAACTTGAAAAAAAGTAAATCATTGGTGTATCAATTGTTTATTTTCCCTAAATACTGTATCACAGGTTCACAGCTAACATCTTCTTACTTTGCTGCCCTCTAGGTGTCTCAGGTCCTTAAAATCTTGAACATCCACATAAAAAAGAAGCTTTCAGCCACGTGCTCTGAGAGAACTGACTCTTAAGAACAGGAGCAAGCACCTAATTCATTGCAACAAATATGCAATATTTCTAAAGCAAACCCTGAATTGCATAAGGATTTTAAAGTACACCACATACAATTTTACAAAAGCAGTTCTCACTCTTGAAAGGGGAACAAAAGCCGACATTGTTGACACTACGAAAAAAATTACAAGTGGAATAAATTTTTCTAGCTGTCATTTACCACTGCCCTAATGAACATCATTTAGTTTTTTGAATAATAACTGTTCAATGAATAGACCCAGAAGGTGCTTTTAAATACCAGCTTTAATGACAGTGTTTCACTAATGTCACACTATTTTAGTGAACAGCTGCAGTTAGTTATTGTTCTGCTTTTGTTGAAATCAAGTAAAGATGCATATTTTATTCTGGTATTCTGGGCTTTAAACGCAAAGCAGTTTCAGGTTAAACCTGTCTTGTGAACAACAAGCAAACATACGGTGAAAGAGGAAGCAGTAGTAACAGAAAAGAAACAAAAAAATTATAAATAAATATATATATATATATATATATATATATATATATATATATATATATATATATATATATGGAAGTCTGAATTGCATAGTCTTTTAAAGGTTTTCTTTTTTCAAAACTATTCTACTAAACAAACCCTCAAATTTACTTGTTCAGAAAGGGGCTACTGCAGAGCATTTATAGAATTCACCCAAAGGCTTGGTTACTTGGTCATAATTATCACTGCACTGTTGATTGGTGTTAAGCAATGCAAGTAGCGTCACAAAACACCAAATCCTTCAACGCCTGCTGGGCAGAATATAATGGTGGTTATCTGCAGTTTGATGAACTCTAAATTCCCTTAATGCCTACACCAGGTCTATTTCCTTAGTGGACAAGATCCTACAGCAAACGGAAAGTGATGGCAACATTATGCAAAGGTACAGAATTTAAAAACATTCCTTCAAAAGAGGGATAACTGTAGTACAGATAGTTAAAATTTTAAGCAACTGTATCGCAAATAATCATATCTGTGAAATTGTGCAGTGCTACGATGCAGGATAAATGGTTCAAAAGTGATGAACATGATTAAAAATCAATTCAATTAGTCTTACAAGATACTTATGAAATGAGTGTCACTTCGTGAGTGCTGTACCTAAATTAAAATGCAACCATCATATAACCATGAAATAAAGATAAGCCATTTAAACTTCAGTCTTGAATGTATGCTGCATGTATCGAGGCATTCTGGGTTCATTTTTCTTTTTTCCTGCTTAGATTCATTATTGTTCAAAACAATAACTACATTGTGGAGTCTGGGGTGAGTTATTGGGGTTTCTAAATAAGTTAGTATTTTTTTTATAAAGTAAAACCAGAAAAAAACTATAACTGTTGGATAGGCTGTTTTGTCTTTAAAATGATGGCTAGTACAAAGACAGGTTCATGCACTGCATTATTGACCAGTATTCACTATCCAATTCAGGCAATATAAAACAGGATCAAACAGATTTAAGACAGTAAGCGCAAGTTATCTCACTGCTAAATTAAGTTTCTCAATGTTATATAACTGATTTATGTAGAAAACCAACAGAAGCAACCATAATTACACACATCCGGCTTTGATGAATAGTTTTTTCCTTTGATAGAAAAGATCTTAACATATTTCACAAGGAGATAAATTTGACTTGTTCATCACTGCATAGTAAGTCTACTCGGGCAAGGACAAGAGAGACATGTTGAAAACACGGTAGGTTATAATTCTGCTTCAGCCTATTAGTTCAGTGGTCTTTAGTTTGTCCTTTACACGTAAGAGCCTTACGGTCAAAGACTAAGTACAACTTGGACTAATCACGTCAATTCGGCTCTGCGACAATCTATCAGATCAGACGTGGATTGGCTTTACTTCCTCCCCTTTTCTGAAATTGGAAACTCTTGAGTGAAAAGAGACGGGATCAGTGTTAGAGTGAACATATTCCTTACATCCATAAATATGTCACTTCAGTTTATTGGGTGATCGTATGTTAAGAAGGCCATTATAACTTTTAAACAACGTTGTAAGACTAGCACAATCACCAAAACAAACAAAAGGTGTTGAAGAAACAAACGCGTTTGCAAACTACCTGGTCTGCATGGACTTGAATTGCGTAATCGCTTGTGCGTCATCAAATGTCATGACTTTGATGTTTAATCTGAAGGATCAATCTGCGCTTCAGTCAAAGTTTTGAAATTGGAACATTTCTCCAATTGAAGTGATCACAACTCCACAAGAGTTTCTGAATGCAGGGATTTCCCTCATCTCGCTTCGCACCAGTGGGGGAAATCCCACAAGTCTCAGCAGTAGTTCATCTGTACCAGGTTAGAGATGATTCTCAGATAGGATTTTTTTTTTATGATTTAGTTAAAAGATAAGTCTGAGGTCATTCTTTTCCTCAGCTTTCTGGCTAACAAGCAACATTTCTTCACATTTATTTCATCATTTCTGTCTTTTTAGTTGTAGTTAATGTCTATTCTCACAGAACCTGTGATTACATATTACAATAAGAAAAACTGTTAAAGACTTCAAGTACTGACTTTTTTTCTTTGTTCATCTAACCATCTAACTTTTCACACGATCCATGGAAACATGATGTCATCTGTGTCTGACTTTCCTTAGGTTACCATTTGTAACCTGTAACAAGATACCTGATATGGAAGAGTAGTTCCTTTCATAAAAGACAATTTATTATAATGCTGACCAAACATTTTGTGCAAATTCATGCCCCATACAGCTTAGTTGTGCAAATCTTTTTCTTTTTGCAAACCATCTTGACAGGAAACATGCAACAGCATCACTCTGAGGAGTACTGCGCTTTTCTCAACCTCATTTGTGAGTAGACACTTCTGCAGTCTGAAGTTTTAAACCACATGCTGGATTTCTAATCACTGTTCTCAACAACAAACTCATGACCTCACGTAGATGCAAACACTTCCCCATTTTAACTCATGTGAATTCAACAAGAGGGTCCATGTGGTATTCTTAATGATTAGACAACCCTTAGTTTTTAAAGGAACAAATGTCATTAGTAGAATGTCCATCATCCATGCATAATGCAGCATGTGACAGTATTTCTCCATCAAAATCTTGTGATTCACATTAGTAGCAACTTGTAGTACTTTTTGCAAATGTTCAACATGATTGCCAAAGCTGTGATAATTTTGATTATAATATATCTGCAAACATTAAACTTGACAAAAAAGTTGCATATAGTTAAATCTCTATGATCAGCAGTTATAAGATTTAAATATTCTGCAACGTGCATCTTGTTGCAATCAAGCATTTGATTGAATATTGAAATTTCAATATCCCACCACTGACCCAACAGTGGCAGCAATCCCAGGACTCAACATTGACCTTTTATATACCTTTCTACCTTTTGTTTGACACAAAGCACCTAGCCTGGCCATTGCCTTACTACAAAATTCCATTTGATTCTCAACTCTCTTCACCACCCCATAAGGGCTTTCTTCCATTGAACTGGATTTCAAAAAATGTGAAGAATGACATTGATTTCTGTTCTGATTCAGAATTTTAGTCTGCCTGTAGTTTGACAGTAGCAGAAGTGAAAGTGAATAAAGCTATTCAGTCCAGGTTGGCCATGCTTCTAAATATCGAATTAACATTAACATGAGAGCCACCTGGTTCGGCTGGTATGCCTCCAGCAAGCAATTGTTTCTCAATAGCCAAGAGTCCAGACACTCTGGATGAAGCATGGAACAAAGGGTTAGTTTTTTTTTACATTTTTGAATTGAATTTGAATAACAAGAATGTAACTTAGCACAGATGAAAAGTTTCTACAGAAAAATTAGGTAAATCATGCTAAATTATGTCAAATTGACTAAGCCTTATATCATGTTATACTGTTAATCCCTCATCAAAAACATATTTGGAGTGCTGCTTTGAATCATTTCTGCATGTCTGAGAAATCCCGTAAATGTCCTGTGGCAGTCATTCTGGGGTGCCTAAATTTTTGCTTATACAATGCGGCTCCTATTTACCCAAAGCTCTTCCTTAGAGCTTGATCTCCAAACACGCTTCCACCTCATAGAGCACCCCTCCCCCACACCTACACCATGCTGCTCCTCTAGGCTAGCAGTGGCAGCAATGAATAAATACCTGGTGGAACTGTGCATCTGCTGAGCTCATCATACAAACTATTCCTCAGACCAATGCTCCTAAGAACAGTTTAAAACAGCATCATGGAGAAGCACTGTTTTCATGACAGGCTGAATGAGGAATATCTGAAAGTGTAGGAGATTCTTAGAGAGACAGAGGCTAATTTCAAGAAGGCAAACTGCTAAGTCAAATTTATTTAAAATTATTCTTGATGATGTACACAACTTACTTGACTGTGTTAAGAAATGGCACCATGCACCTGGAAAATACTCCTCTCTTCCCACAAACATTTTAAACCAAAAATGTTAAACATAATCTTTTTTTAATTATTATTTAAAATTGAAAAGCAACCATTACTACACTATAGTGGCCAAAATAATATACATTGATTTTTACAGTAATAGCGTCTGTGACATTTGTTATTTTGAATTTGAACACTTATAGAGAGCAACAGGACATGTCAGTGTTGTTGAAAGTAAATGTTGAAACTCAGTCACCCTCTTCATGAACTCATGATGATAAGAGCTTGGCAGAATAGTTTTAGATTTCTATCCTGACCTTCTGTAGTAGTTTCTGAAATAAAAATAAAGATTTTAAGAATCATGGTTGTATATTTTGCCCATGCACTTGTAACAAAAACACGAATGCCCAGAAATCACAAATTTTTATATTCTTCATTTCCTCCCATGAGCTTTACAAAAACATCAACTATTTAACTTAATCTCATGAAACTTGGACTACTCCATATTGAACTATTGGTTTTATTATTTTTTTTTAACATTAGCCACGTGACTTCAGAAAGCTCTTAGGTAATATAATGTGTTAACTCAGAAAATATGTTAAATTTTAAAATGGAATAAAGCAGAATCTGGGAAAAAAAAACAAGATTCAGAAAAATTACAACTCATTACATGCATCTCGAAATTACATATGGTGGCATATTTCGTTTGTGCAACAATTTTTATATACCTACACATTATTTTCTCTTATTTGTAACCCAGGTAAATATTGCACAAAAATGTGTTTTAAACAGAGGGACACAAATCAATTCAAGATGACACGTGTGTTTAAATATTGTATCAATAAAATAAGCTTCTTTCTGTATATTGCCAAATCACATTCAATATTTGTCAATTCCAAGAAAACGTACTGATTGTGGGGAAAGCTTTTTATTAAAATTTCGTTAATGTTTAGTTTTGGTAACATATTCTAATACAACCTGCCTTTTGAGCATATTTATGACATTGAAACAGCCCAAATGACAATGAGTCTCACACACTTTTCTAAATGTTTTAATATGTTTTTAATCTCTACAGTTCTCCAAAACTATAGCCATATTTTTGTTCCAAGTAACCAATCCTAAACAAAATAAAAGCAATGGATCACAGCCAAAACAATAACAAAAACGACATTTAAGTGAGAAACTTAATAAAAAGAGCAGCTATCAGTTGTCTGTCTTTCTACACGAATGTTGCTTTGCTGCTGTGAATAGTGCAAATCCAACAATGCAAGAGGACATCCCAAAACAAGTTGCTAAACTGCAGTGTTTGAAAAATATATATATTTTTTCTTTGATAATGCCTACTGAAATAAATGTCTTTTTGGTAAAGGCACTAGAAAAGCATGCAGTTCAGAGCAACAAGCTAGGCCCCTCCTTGACAGCGGGCCATGCTTCAGTCAACTCTATTTTAAGGGTTTCATGAGTGAAACAAACTTATTTTACATAAACCCTGATATTAAAACTAAACAACGTGGTTGCAACTCCTAAAATATTTATTGTGCTCTAAACTGTATGAGAACCAAAACGTGTTTGAAGTAAAAGCCGAATAAAGCCACATGATAAAAGTGACATGTACTCTGCTAATGTTAGCCGGTTAGCTAAGACTTAGCACAGCTGATTTAAAGGAAACAAGAAAAACTAAAATAATGGTGACAACACAATTGCTGTGTCGCACTCAGCTGTTCCATGTCCAACAAGCAAAGCATCTTGTTGGTGTGTAGATAAGCGGTTCATACCTTTGCCTTTTCCAGTGGAGTGAATTTCAAGACGTGCACAAAAGGGTTTCTGAACGGAGGAGGTTGGTCCATTTTCTTTCCATCTCCTTCAGTCGCAAAATGTTTGCTACTCGGCAACCTCATACTTAGACAGACCGTAAGGTGAGGCTTGCAGTTGGTACTTTTTATGTCCTAAAAAGAAAACTGCCAAAAAAAAAAAGAAGAAGAGAGAGAAGAAGCCCCTCAAAACCAAAACGCGGTCTCCCCTTAACTGGCTTGGTCGGTTGCTAATTTAGATGGAGGCAGTGCCAAGCTATTAACGTTATCTTCCTTTTCTGGTCAGCATGGAGGGATAATTGTTAGCTCAAGGATTAACTGGGGATATCTGAAGTCACCGATATCTGTCTGGCTGCGCAGGTCTCCTTCCTGCACAGCCTCTTCCCCAACCAGACCTGCCAGCTAGCTCTCAATGCTAACGGAAGCGCGACACCGTTCCTACAGCAGTGCGCCTGCGCAACGTCCACAACGGCATTTGCCAAGCACGACCCAATGTTGCCTTCAAAATCAACCTCACATGTCGTAATTTAAAAAACTTTAACGTAAAACTGTGTAATGAATACAGCAAAATGAAGTATGTAAAATACAGACATATAGTTCAATATATAAAGTTCAAACCGTACTCATCGTAATAATAAGTAATATCAGTGATTATGTTTTCAAATAGTAGGATTATGTAATCCTATCTTTTCTTAACTGTTTTATTAGTTCTGCTGCTCAAGGCAAATAAATCTTTAACAAGGTGTAACTATTAAATAATAACCTTATGATTTTTTTTTCTTGTGGTCATTGAAGTATTTTTGTTTTTGATTTAAATTTAACAATAGTCTTCTCATGTGGTGAAAACATGGGATTCAGTAATTTAGTCACTGAATCCCATTATGCACCTTTGTTCTTTCCTAACTTTCACATTTTATGGTAAATTTCTACTGGATGAACTCTTGTGTTGTTGGGCGTAAACTGAGGTTAGTAATTTACAGTAGTCAATGGTCAAAGTAGTAAATTTGACTGATAATGCGTTTAAAAATCCCTGACAGTTGTAGGCTATAGCAACTATCAGTATTCAAATATTAAAATACATATGCCTCTTAGGTTTGATCTTTGCATGTTTTGTGTTTACTGAAGTGTAATATTTGACAATTTATTTCTACCAGAAGTGTGATGTTATCCAGCAGTGTCGGCGCTGTGGATTGACTTCGGTGTTGTAAAAGTAGTTATGTGCTGCCCTCTTGTGGCAACATCTTTGTAATATTCTGAGAAATAAATTCGGAAAAAAACTCAACATTTTAAAAGCCCTCTCAGTTGCTATACAAAAAGGTAATGCTGTTTCCATTTGCACGCCTTGAAATAATTTGTGCAATGTTTTATTGTAAAATGTAAAAAAAAAACCAAACAAACAAACAAAAAAACTAACTTGGTAATTAACTTGCATTTTCTCTACCGTTAAGGATTTATTTATGAATGCAACAAATATGGATTGTGCTCTGCCTTGTAAGTATTTATTTACAATTTCCACATTTTTACCACTTTACAAGTAAAAATGAGAATATGTTTTTAGGGGTCTTTCAAATGATAGACCAACGCAGAGCATTTAAAACAGTGGATGGAAAAACTTATTTTAGAAATGTCTTTTTTTAACAGTGAATTTTCTACATAGCTGGTTACATTGTAATACACTTAAAACATGTATCATAATGTATTAACATTAAAGAATGTAATGTTTTGTCAAAATGACAAAATATGTAAAAAATACTATTGAAACCGTTCATGTGAAATATTCAGGAAGATTCTACAAAAATATGTTATTTGGTTCCAAGTATTGAAACCCTTTATATGACCTTATGTTCATCACTGTTTTATGTTCATCTTTACTAGTCTAAAATGATGCTTGGCAACACTAGCTGGAACCAACATTTATCAAGTTTCTTTCTGACGTTAAAACACAAGGTAGAAGTACAAATTATGTCAGAGTAAGATGCTCAATAAGAGTCATAAAGTCTCAATCATTTCTTTCTAACTTACCTTTTCATCAGACCTTTCGAAAATATAAAACAGGGTCTTATGAAATTAGTACTTTTAACTAGAGACAATTTAAGATTAATGCAATATAGTGTAACATAACCCAAAATTAAGTGTTAAAGGAGTGGTATTGTGTATGTTC
The DNA here is from genome assembly GCF_002775205.1 of Xiphophorus maculatus. Lineage (NCBI taxonomy): Eukaryota > Metazoa > Chordata > Actinopteri > Cyprinodontiformes > Poeciliidae > Xiphophorus > Xiphophorus maculatus. The sequence continues at coordinate 51,450 of NW_019369769.1, read as the reverse complement.
CAGGTACATGGTGTCATTTTGAAGCACAATCTAGCAAATGTGTTACCTTCAGCCTTTTATTAAAATGGTGTACTGTATATATGGACCATGATTTAAATAAAAGAAATTTGACTTTGTAATTTGATATCTTGAAATTGGGCTTCTGTTTTTGAAGAAGCTCCTGCTCTTTCTGACACTGAATTCTGCACCTCATCACATCAGTGCTTCTTATTATGCCGATACAATGGTTCTTCGCATAACTGGGCTGAGAAGTAATTTGTGTAAGTTTAGCAGACCTGCAGTTCCACCAGGTGTTTGCTGCTGCTAGTCTGAAGGAGCCGAGTGTGGAAGGCGTGGAGGTACAGGTGATCTGTGAGACGGAAGCTCGGCTGGAGACTGCAGCTCCGAGGAGCAGCTTTGTGGAAATAGGTGGTTTTGTTGAGAGCGAATGTTCAGGGATCCACGAATAGATGCTACAGGAGATCCAAGGATTCCTCAAACATGCACGAAAGAATCAGAGCGACACTCAAGGCATTTTTAACGCAAAAAAGAAGAATTTTTATAATACCCCCTCCTTTAAGAATAAACCAAGTATTAAACTCTGGTGTTAAGCTGAATTGCATGTACACAGCAGTTTTGAAAGTTTTCCTTTTTTGAGCCCATTGATTGAAGGGCATGTTTGTTCACGTATGTGCTCAAGCATAGTAGGAAAAATTGGTTTGCGTGTTGAAGGCAACATTTCATCTGTGACACCGAATCTCCCCCTTGTTCTTTTGTGCAATCGTGTTTCTGCTTATGCTTTTTCTAAGAATGTCAAGGACAGGCAGTTGAATGCAGACATCTGTGAAAACATCCACACACATTTGTAGGGACCGCACACACACACACACACACGCACACACACACCCACACCCACACAAAAAGGACCACTCTACTTCATATTTTAATTCCAGTGTGCAACAATATGTAGCCAAAGTGCCCCGTGGGCTGACCATATCAGGTCGTGACATTTGCATTTGACAACAATGACACCAGACAGGGTTAATGCTGGAGAAAATGGAGAGATAGAGAGAAAGGGAAAAAAAGCAAAAGGTGCCCACCACCCTCCTCATTTCTCCCACTCTCCTTTCACGTTCCCTTTCCCTTCTTCAGTCCCATAGCTGAGGTGCTTAAATTAAAAAGGAAGAAATGCAATTTAAAGACATGGGGTAAACAATCACAAAACACTTGTTTCTAGAGGAGAGACAATTTCCTGGTGCCTTGTCCAATTTCTTATGGCCTGGAGGGCTGCCGCATGGGTTTTAACACCTGGTTCTACACCACTGATTAAAATTGTAATGCTGCTGTTGAATCAATCCATATGACATTTTGGAAAATACACAACTATAAGGACATTTTATATATTTATATATATATATATAAAGCATTTTTCCCCCTGTTGTTTTCATTTGGAAATCGAAAGTGCCACTACTATGCCTTCCAACTATTTGAAGGGGTAAAAGTAAAGCTTAAACATCTCAAAAAGTATGGTTATTGTACGTTGTGTTAACTCATAAGCAAGAAGAAAGGTTATACAATGTACAATAAACATTTACCTCAAACAAACAAAAAATAAGTCTAAAGATATGATCACCTCGAATTAAATCATTCTAAGTGGTAAAGTACAATCTCGGTCGATCTCTTAGTACTTCTTGAAGAGCTTTTTTGTCAGGTGAGAGGTTTGAACTGCAACCTTTTGTTGTTGAAAGACCAAGACATTGTCTCATAGACAAAGAGCTTCATTCAAGGCTCACTGAAACATTTCTACCTAGTTTGCTGTAGCTTGATAACCCTGAATAACCTGAAGCTCCGCAGTTATGATGGAATCTCCGTCACTGTATGGAGAACATCTTGAGTAGAATCTACTTGTCATTTCTAATCTTGTAAGCCATCAGGACCATTCAGATTAATTTTCTTGTTGAAGAATAACATTTTCTTCCACATCCCAATGTCCCATCCTTGGTCCACTTTACAGAAATGTTGTCAAAGAAAACCTTTCCCACTTTGCCATTAAGGGTTTTGGGATTGTAAATGCTTGCCACGAAATCATGTGAAGCCATATTTCCTTCCGGATTTGAACATTTTATTGTTGTTGATCAGCTGAAAAACAGCCTGTCTGAATTTAAATTAGTGCTGTCAATCAATTAAAAAAATGAATCATTTTAATCCATGCTCTAGCGCTAATCACAATTAATCTATGCTGAAGTTTGAAATGTAAATATGCATGTTTTCAAAAAAAAATGTTTGAAAAAGTGTTTTATTGTCTCAAAACAAACATGCTTGAATATTCTCTGTTTTCCAGGTTTTCATACTTATTCATGAAGGTTTAAAATAAGTCATTTTGTATGAAACATTAATTTGAAAATGTTAACTATAAACTATTTGTGTTTTGCTGGAAGGATAATTCATTGTTGCAATTTCTACATATAACCATGGTTTTATCCAAACTTCCTTCGAAGTGATTTTTAAAGCAAAAGTTGCTGCTGAGCGCACCAGTTTGACTCCCTTTGCTCATCTTTCCACTTACATTTACTACTCAGTGTTGACTGGAGGATCTGACCGGGTAACACGCTGCTGCGAGAGAGAGGCTCTTATATCAAAATAGTTAATGAGATTAATATTAACACATAGAACATTTTAGATTAATCACGTTGACTGCCCTAATTTAAATACAGTTAATAATGTGGCTACTCCAGCTCTTCCCTCTGTGCTTTGAAGCTTTACAATGATCCAGTTATGTGGAAGGTGAAATTGTAACTTTTCCCCAGTTTTCAAATTTAGATCAAGAGGCTTCAAAACAACTCAGTTATGACTTTATATTGTTCTTACCACTTGAAGCCCTTTTAATGATCAGAACCAAATTGATCCAAGTTTTCTCAACTTATTTGGAACACGAAGCCACACAGCACTGCCTTTCTGAAGCATTGAATAAAGCAGCAAATGACCACAGAGCTAGACGTAGCATATAGATATGAAATAAAGAGAGTAGAGAATTTAGCATCGATCAACTCCATGCTATCTTTGTTAACTCAGAGTTCTCATTGAAAAATGTAAGATCTGATGCAGTCTCAGACAGATGTACAACATTCTTTGTAAGCTTATTTGGATTCCTGCTTATCTTGTATCAATCAGCTGAAGGATTGCTGGTAGTTTGGTTGCAACTGTCTTTCGTCCATTGCTGGTTGTGAACACAAATTATGCATGTCTAAAACCAAAGAAGATAAAGGGTCATATTGAGAAGAAAAATCACAGCCTGTAATCAGGTTAAGAAAAATACAAAGGATTTTTTATTTATTTTTTTAACCAGAGGGATTGTTTCAAAGCAGCTGGAGTGAGTGAAAGGGGAAGGATGAGGGAGAACGAGAACATGAAGAGGAAATGTTCAGATTTTTGCACCACTATTATATCAGTACAACCCCTCAGGCAAAACATCTGAAGCAGAGTGACAGACGAACTGTTGTTTGCTTCATACCGCAGAAATGTTTTACCAGCCCTTGCGCCCATGTCAATCAATGGTCAGCATGTTCCAAAACATATTCAACACACAAAGAGAACAGTTTGGCTTCAGGAAATGGCTTGTGCCTGAGATTGACAGGGGGCTCTCTGGATGTGTCATTCAGAAAAAGGTCCTTTGTTTTACTCCTGCCACAAAGAGCCTTTCTCTTTATGTAATATAGAACCATGCATTTTGTCATCTTTTGGCACCATAAGCGATAAAACACAAAACACAGGCAATGGTTTTCTCAAAAGCCTGTGGTAAAAAGGAATTCACACCAGTCATTTCTGTGCAAAGCACTAATCTTCACATTTCATGATGTGCTGACGACAAGTCTGGGATGAAAGGGGTAGAGATGGGATGGCAGCGAGATTGGAAATGTTTGAAACCACAATTTCACAGAACGGACATTTGAAATCTGAGAGAGCCGCGTATCCCCTCCCTGGCATGGCATCTAAGCGGCTTCTCTCATTTCATTTTTTCCTCATCTCTGTTCTCTTGTCTTTTCTTCCTGTTGGGCCCCTCCAGGTGTCGCGTTATCTCATAGCTAACACAGGAATCCGCAAGCCATGTACATCCACAGCCCTTTGAAAATGGAAGCCACTTTTCGGCTCATCTCGGAAAGCACCTTCCATCGTCCTCTTTGCTCCTCATGGAGATGAAGGGGTTCTGGGTAGAGGAGCAGGGTTGTTTGTAACTAAAGCCACTTGTTGGGCAGGGCAGGCAGTTGTAAGACAAGCAAGATCTTTGTGCTGAACACAAGTGCTTGGCTGTCCTTTTGCATGCCTGTCTTTCAGCATTATTCTTTTGGTAAGACACCTGTACAACTGTAATTTCTCAAATACAAAAAGGAAAAGAGGCATAAGGAGGGATCATGCAGGAAAATGTTTGTCAGAGTTTCTTTTGTAGCCTTCTATTCTTGAAGTTTTGTGTATAGTAGGAAAATAGACATCTTCCATTTCAAAAGACGCTTTCTAAGAAGGCGAGCTTTAGGTAGAATAATATAAACCCCTTTTTCACAAGTTGAGAATATGCTTTGGCCATTAACATAGGGTACCTTTGTAATTTTGATTGTTTTATGATGGACTTTTATGGGTAAAAAAAAATGGAGCAGCTGTTTCATACTAACCTTGCCTCAATTCAAACTTATAAGAAATGCATTTCATACCCTGATTTAAACCACCAAATTTAGTTTTATATTCTACTCACAGACCACATGAAGGAAATGTGGTTATACAATTTCATAGCAGTCGTATAATCATAAGAATCAAATGAATACAAAACTATTTTTAAAAACAAAAATGTAGACTTAATATGGTTGACTCTGTTAATTCCAAAAGAAAAAGATCATTTATTAGATTTAGTCTGACAAATGAGACTCACTGGAACATACATTCTAAATTACTGAATATGACTGCAGACACAGCAACAGATAAAATGTAGAACTGAAAATGGGAGCTCAAGGCTTTGGAATGTGATTAAAATATAGACGGCAGGAAGACAAAACAGACGAAGTACTGAAGTAGATGAACACACAGTCATTCCAAATACACTTACTCTGTTGTGCTCTCACCATGCAAAGCGTGTCAGCTGAAAACCACTAAGGAGTTACTAATGTTTGAGTAGGTATTAGTGTCTGTTCTAGACAATGAGATGCCTGTGAAATTCTTGAACTTTACAATGGATGTCAAGGCAAGGGTCAAAGTTTGTGGCCATTACTTTTTGTTTCTGTGTGTTCATATCAGGCTTTTAGTGCACTATGATAAAAAACAAGCTGGCTTCTGAATCATGTGATTACACTCCAAACATGTAGTGGCAGGTGTTTCACTACATAATTCAGAAGCCATAATTCATTATTCATATAATTTGATTTGAATTATACTGAGGGGCACACCCATCTTTTCAATTGGATGGCTTTCTAGTTAAATGCAAGTGTCAGGGAAAAAAGACAGATTTTCTTTAAAATTAAATATTCTTGTCTTCTCTGAAGCATGTAACGTCAAGAGCACTTTAGATGATATTCTCCTTTCTTTTGTAACCTCCTGGATAAATTGCAAGTGCTTCTTGGAATAATTTTGGTTGGCCAGCCTAAAATGTGCAACACTTTTGTGTTTTCTCCATTCGTGGATATTCCTTCTCACTGTGAGTTGCTGGAATTCCAAAAACTGCTTAGTACCAATGCCCTTTCAGACTAATAGATGTCAGTAACTTTGTTTCTCATCTGTTTTTAAATTTCTCATTTAGATTTCCAAATAGCTAGGTTTCAGTCACGTAATCTTCATGACACATAAACATGGCAGGAAGGAAGGCAGTCAATAAAATGTCAATGAAGGTAACTGTTGTACTGATTCCATATTGTAGCGCTTTACATGCAGTTTCAATGCAAAGATACAAAAAAGCAAATTAATAAATATGTTGGACATGACTGGTATCTTATCATGAGTTGGAAAGAACCTAAAAAATTTGCGGCAATAGAAGATGTTGATATCACAAACTACACGGTCTTTTAAACAACTTACAACCCAACACAGCAGCAACTTTTTTTGTCAGCGAGTGGGTTCAGAACCCTTGTACCAAATGGCTCCACAATAAATATGGTTTGGTTTAGATCATGGCGAGTTCTATTTTATTTACTGCTTTATAACTTAACATGCTAGCTACTAGTAGTAGAGGCAATCATGTCAACAAACAGGGAACATTAGCCTGATAGTTGTTGTTTCAGGCAATATTACATGTAATATTTAAGAATACTGCTGGTTACACATTCTACCTCAACCATTCAATGTCCACTGATCACCCCTGATCATGGGATTGTGTAGCCTAAGTATAGACAAAGTACATATTAGACTAATGCTTGCTTAACAATCAATATTATGTAAACATTTATTTAAAGACAACCTAAAAAGAGCCAGCTAACCTACCGCCGTTGAAGTGGTTGATGGAGACCATGGCATTAGCAGACGCCAATCCTTCCGACAGCTAACGTAGATTCAAAACCCACTTTTTACCGCGTTGTTCTGTGAGCTTTTTACATATTTCACATTCATAAACAATCTTTGGTGCTCTGTAATAACGTTTCCCCTTTTGTTTATTAGAACAATTGGAGCAGCTGTAAACTGCACAAAACATAAGAATTTTTAAAATGGCAGATTCTCAGCTTTTTCACTGCCTACCCTCCATCTGCAACCTGTCGGGACATAATGTGTTGCTTCTGGAGATATTTTAGCCTTCTTTATGTTATAAAACGTGTTCGATTTAAGTGATTTCTTGACTGAACATGTCCGAAAGTTAACCAGGCCTGTGTGTGACTTGTGAATTTGAACTTTGTTTTTCCCAAAGTTGCAGTTAATCACAGTTAGTTCATGCTTAATAAAAAGGAGACTAGGCTGATTTGGGTATAATTTTTATTGTTAATAGCTGAAAGAATCCTTTCAGGTAATTGCATAGGTTGTCTCTTTCTTCATCAGATACATCAACCGTGACAACAAAAGGGAAAACCCTAAAAATCTTGTTGAGGCAAATACTTTTTCACAGCACTGCCAATTGTCAAGATTTGAGAGTCAGTTCTTGTTTTGACAAGCAGGCTGGAAAAATTAAACAAAACCAGACATTCTTTACTTTAATGGATGTGATTGGTCAAGACATGCTGGAATGGAAAACAGGCTGAAAGCTTAGAAAAATAAATCTACACTAAAAGTCTAACAGGGTTGATGGCACATTTCTCGCGACTTGTTTATATTCTTTTGTTGGAGAAATGTCCTTCCATGTCTCCACATCTGCTAACACTGCAACAAATACAACCTTATTTCCTCTCTTCCTCTGGCTGCCTCTGTTGTCCTTTGTTTCCCTGAAAGGGTGATAGTGTTTAGTCTAATTGAGCACCTGTGGTGATGACAACTGTATCAAAGCAAAAGGATTTTGATTTCACACTCTTTTACTGTTGGGCTTTCCCCATCATTTCCTGGTCTTATGTGTGGTAATGACAACCAAGAGGTCTGACTCTGCGCTCGATTGTTAACTAGTTTAATACGTATTTGACCCAGGAAATATGACTTTTTCTGAGGACTTGCTTACAACCTGACAATTTGACTGCCAATACAAATAAAACCACAGTGGAAAAATATGTTATTAGTTTTACATGACTAAACATAAGTAAAAAGGTGTCTGTGTGATTTAAACAAAAGCATCTGACATGTAGAATATGGTGTCTGGCTTGTTGCAGTACTAGCTGCGAGCAAATGGTGGAGCTCTTGTGATGTTCCTTTGACCATCTCTAAAGTGCTTGTGTGGACCATGTCTTCATCTGTGACTGCTCACATCTGCAAGTGTGTATGCATGCATGCACGGTACATTCTGTGTAAATTTCCTTTTGTTTGTATGGTGCCACATGTGCAGCATGTGCTCAAATCCATCCTTGAAAAATAAGCACATGTCTTTGTGCGAGATTAAAGTTTGGGTGTTTTTTGTTGCATTTATTTCTTGTGGAAAAACACAACATCAGCATATTTATGAGACTAGTGCTTTGGTCAAAGGTGTGATGTTTGTTTCTCCTATTTTGGTTTGACAAATTAAGAGCGTAAAGCCATTAGGTTCTGTCAGTCATCGAAAATCTTAAAAGCTATTTCAAAATATATTTTCAACTTTTAGCACATTATCTATTTACTGAAATAACAATTTTCCAAGTTTTTAAGTGTATGGTTCGTCAGCTATGATAAAGCCAAAGGAAGAGGAAACAAACTTGCGGCACTGTGACAGTTTTGCACTCATGAGTAATATTTCGACAATTCGGAATATACAGTATATTTGGTGATAAACGGTAGTTATTTCCACTTTCTTTCAGTATGAAATTGTAATAAATGTATATACTTTTACTTATCTTTGTCAATCAGTTTTAAACATTCCACTTTTTGAAGTTTTGGAACTTAAGTTCAGACAAATTGCAGAACTTAAAATTATCAGTTTTTTTGTGACTAAAGTGAAAAAGGAAAATCATAAAATCACATGTTTTATTTTTTTTAATGATTGAAGCTTAATGAAAATGAATTAAGCCATGATTTTTGTAAAAATGTTGCATCCCTAATAACTATGGTAAATGAATGGCATGATCTCACCAGCTGGTCACACTCACTGTAACTGCAATACATCTCCAGCCCAGTCAGAATGACTTCCTATTTGACTTCACTGTTCAATTTATTTATTTATTTATTTTAATTAAAGCATTATTAATTTCTTTTGTGCAATCAATCTCAGTATCTTTGAATATTGTCAGTGTAATTTAGAGCTCATATAAAATATGCTACATAATTTGAACTGCACCCATAGCAAAGTAATTAAGCATCACAGCATTTTTTCATATCTAACCCTCTATGGCATGGCGTTGCCCTCAGGCAACAAACCACATAGCTGTACCTCACATTGCTCCTTTATTTTATTTTTTGGGGGGCATGATTTTTGACATATTTTTGTCCAAAAAATAGTTCTTTTATGAATATAGTTTTTGTTTGATTTGTATTTCATTTCTCATAATCAGTGTAGACAATCTTGGTGTTCTAGACCAATGTTACCCTGAGGCAACAAACCCAAATCTGGTTCCAGGAGGTGTCAGAGTCCGATTTTATGATTGACATGTAATTAGGGACCACCAAGCTCCCAAAGAATGCAGGAAGATATTTCTTCCCCACAAAAATAAAAAGTCATGCCATAGAGGGCTAATGTACAGCAAGAAACATACAGTGCAGATCCTCTTGGCATATTTAAAACCTAGCCGTCTTCCAACCCATGCAGTTGAAACTGTCTCAGCACAATGGCTGACATTGGTCTTGCAGCGAAGAAAACAATGGCCCTACATGCTCCTATCAAACCCTTACTTAAATCCCCCCCTTTCATTCTGTGTCGTTCTGCCTTGTATCTGGCCGGGACTTACAAGTCTCCGACTGTGACATAAGGGATTCCAAGTTGTCCGCTCCTAACAGATTACACGAGGATGCAAGACAAAAGGACAGCGACGCAGCCAGTGCATTTATTTACCTCTATGAAGGGAGCGAGAATGAAAAGTAATGGCAAAAGAAAAATGAAAGAGAGTAAAAAAAAGGAGGAAAATGTATAAGAGACGATAATGTCTGGATATAGATATTTATGAGGTCAGGAATATCTAGAGAGAAGAGAATATTGAAAGAAATGAGAGGAGTGTGGAATAGGAAGTGTTTTTGTTTTTTTTACGCTCTGGCTTGTTATCGCCAGTCCAAGCCAGCTTCTTTATTCTACCAGGAGAAAATGCTAATCATTAATCTCAGGCTGCGTGCTACGTCTCTGTTTAATAGCTGATAGGGAGTCTCCACAGGCTGCCTTGCTTCTTTGTTTAAAATGACACATAATGGGTGAGAGCCTTATCAGTGGCTCAATGCATTCTCTCTTCCTTTCTCTGGCATCTCAGTCCAGCGTAAAGGAACAAGGAGGGGAAAAAAATGTTGCGATTGATTTGGAGCCAGGGATAACTTAATCCATCAATTTAGCATTAACTGAATACTTAAAAGTAAGTGTCAAAGACAAAATGAAAGTAAGAGCCGGAATATGGATGATGAACAGAGATTAGTTTATGTCCAATCACAGACTCTCATCTGTAAACAAAGATTATCAATGGAAACAAAGTTAAAATCAAATGTTAAATGTAAAACAAAGTTCAACAATTTACTATACCTCTCCAAATAAGGGAGTGACAAACTAGTTGCACTACATCCATAATTCCCTCACTCTGTTACCTGCACAGTGTTTTACATCATAATCCTCTCCTTAATATGAAACATAACATTAATGCAGTTTTCTCTATAGTTTTAATACATCGAGGGATGTGAACTTGTCTCCCTTGGTACTGCTCCTACGCCTTAATTTTTCCCACTGTGGGACAATAAAGGATAACCCATTCTATATAGCTTAACAGGTAAAGTAAAAGCATGATTGAAACTAAGAAAGGAAATCCTAAATCTATTGAAAAGCAGTGGTCTCAAACTCCATTCTCGAGGGTCAGTGTCCCTAAACTTGAATTAAATAGCTAAACTGCCTCATTTGCATGCAGTCAATCTCTATAAAGCTTTGCTACCTGTATTAAAGGGATAGTTTCCCTTTTCATGAAGCAAGCATTCTTATTAGAACTTTTAATTTTTTTCAGTAACAAACGCAGTGAACAGGGTGACGAGGACAGGAAATAATGAGTGGCCGAGTTACCTGAGATCAAAGGGGTGGTGAGTGGAAAAGTCTCTTTCATCACAAAAATGTCAACATTTTTAGCAGTTAATGTATATCACTGGGTGACAGAGACTATTCTTTACTCTTTAAATAAAATCCCAGCAAAATTAATAATTGGTGCAACTGTAACAAATTTGAAATCAATTTTGCCGATGTCAGTGTTTTGACATCAGCAAAGTCCCAAAGGATTAAACTACACAGGTGCAGTAGCAGTGGCACCTTTTCTTTGGAGTTCATTTTAAGTTTCTGTTGTTTTTTTAATATGTGGCTGGAAATATAAATGCAAGTTCTCAAATACTTTAAAAGAACAACTCTCTGTTTCATCACAAAGTTAAAATATTTTACTAAGTTTGAGGAAGTATTGGAGATATTGGAGTTTTAGATTTGTATTCCACAAGTTAGAAAAGGTGTGCACCAGGTTAAAAGAACCTTGTGAAATTAACAACTTTTAAGCTAGCATTAGTCATTTCTGTAGGACACCCTGACAGAAATTACCAAACATTTTTTCAGAGCAATTCCCCATCAAAGTTGTGTAGAAGGCCTTGAAACCTGTTGAGGTTAGTATTAAGTCCAAGATCAGCAACAAATAAGGTCGATTTAATTTGGACTGCTTTTGGGCTGGGAAAATTGAATCTATTTTTCCTGTACTAAAGATCTGAGATAATAAGAGAAACTAAGATAGGTGTCAGAGAAACATTAGCTTCAGCTAGCTGGATAATCTACTACATCTTCTCTTCTTTTTGAAAGGTGTAAAAGCAAGTGTGCTCTATTTATTAATGTGAAGGTAAATAATCAAGTTGATAAATTTTCAGTCGATCTGAATTAGCTAGAAATATTGAAGAGTATCTACAACATAGAAGAGGATCTGTCTTTGTCATTTTCCTCAAAGTTGTCTTACAAGCTTGACCCAAAAGGCAGATTTTCAAAAACACTGTAATATGTGATGCCCTTTGGTTAGAATTTATTACTATTATGAGATGGCACGTTGTTAAGCTGGTTGATTAATGTTTGTATTTATTTTCGCACATTGATTTATGTTATTACGAAGATGGTCATAAAACTGCTTTTGCGCAACTTTAATGCTTCAAAATCATAAACATTTAACCAATTTCACCTTAAAATGCATTTTGTGTTAACTTTTAATTCATTTTAGTAAGTTGAAGTTATAGTGCTAGAACCTCAAAAAGCTTGCAAACTTAAGCATGACTGTGCCATAATAACAACCTTAGAATAAATCAAATAATTTAACCAGATTTCCATTTCCTCACAGTGGTGCGCTTACATAGTGCCACTGTTTATGGTGGTTTCGGGTCAGCTGCTTGTCTGTCATATGATCAGGAAGGAAAGAAAACATTAACATTGAACATGGGCTGGAGCAGATGAAAGCTCTTGGCTTGACTGTCAGTGCTCTGAGGTGATGAGAGACACCATTACTTATTCATGAATCCTAAATGTAGAGCAGAGGAGATGGGCATGGCTGACCCTGAATATCGAAGGGGGTGGGTTACATGCATTTGTGGGTGTGTATGTGTGTGCTGGGTAAAACACTGGGTAGTGGGGTGACTGAATCACAAACCAACATCACCAGTAGAGAGTCTGACTTCATTAACAACAATATCTGAGAGCTCTAATGCAAATTTGAGTTATAAAAAGATTTTGTTTTGTCATTCCAATAAACTCAAAGGTTGATGGAAAAAATAAAGGTAAAAAAATGAATTTTCAAGTGTGTCTGTATTAAGATTCACTGGGAATAACCTCTTGAATTATTCCAAGAGGTTATTATATAAAACAAATTCTGAGAAGAACTCAGTAATTTCCTGACCAGGCTGTATCCTTTTGTGTTAATAATAAACCTGCGGTTTAAGTGGTCATTCTGACAATATGATCACTATGTAGCATAACTACTATCTCCATTAGATTAAAAAAATATTGCTCAATATTCAACATTAAAAGAACTCAATATATTAACAACTTACAAGATAAAAATACAAAGACAAAAACATATGTAAACTACTGCACATCATTGGTTGACATTTGTATAGTCTGAACCTTGTGGTATTTTGTCTTAATTATTTTTATTCTACACAGTCTTTATCCACTATCTTTGGACTTTTATCTTGGCTTCCCAAGTGGTAGCTTCCCATTGGAGCTACTACTCAGTGTCATGCTGTGGATAGGCTTTGTTCAACAGATTAAGGAGAGCTGTTCAGAGTTTAAGGCAGTGCTTTAAGAGGCTGCGATAAATACAACGCTTGGTCCAAGTTTCTTCCAGTAGGACAACAGGTCAAACAACCAGAGCTACAACGGAAGAACTTGGTTCATGTGTTGGAGTGGGTTAATCCAAGTCCAAATATAGCTTAGTAAGCACTACATTGGTGAAAAACCCATTAGAATTTCCTGTGGCAGACAGAACCACTGTTGGAGTCAAAGATAACTATCCGTCCAGCCAAGAGAGAAACAGAGGTGATTGAACTCTCAAAACAGAACTCTAAGTTAGTTAGAAAGTAGACAGCCCATCCAAATAAGGTATTCCTCTTGCTAAGCGTAACTCATACACATTGCATCTGTCGCATAAAACAAATAGCAAGATTTGACCAAGTGTAATATCCATAAATAGTCTTCTTCCCTCATGAATCTGTATACTGTCAGCATTTTATGAGATTTAATACTGTTGGATGCTAGTTGAGAAAAAAAAAAATCTGGATTTTCACGGCTTGTAGCTAGATAATTCATAGCAGGCTGTAGCATGCCTAAATTACCAACTCTGTACCATTTTATCTTTCCAGGCAAATAGGCCAAAGGTTACTCTACAGGAAATGAACTCCATATCACATTACTATTTCTTTTTGATAGGGGTGAGTGTAAAATATGCACAACTAGACTTGGTGGGACAACCCAGCCATGCTATTATTGACTATTCATTTTTCCTTGTTTGTCATTGATGTATGTGAGGGAAGAGGTAAGCAATGCATATGTAACCTACAACATATACAGTCTTTTTAAATATACATTGGCCGAGAAGTAAGAAAACTGCCCGGGTGATTTTTTCACCTCCCTTATCTGCATTTGCAGGTTGCCGAGATCCATCAATGTTTATGAAGCCGTGGCCAGCCCTGGTCTGCAACATTTATCCGCCTAGAACACACACATGCATGTAGACAAGCACATTGAATTGCACTAACATGAGCACATGCACTTAGTTGACTTTTCACATCATGCCAGAAATATCTCCTGTGTAGTCCATGCTTTATTTTTTTTTCTCTTCATACCCCCCCCAAAAAAGACAAAAATCTTGAATTATTTTCTGAGTGAAAAAAAAATATTCCAAATATTTTACTGTAGATAAGCTGCAGATATGGCTAAGGGAAGCTCCAAGCTGAGCATCAGAGGAAGATAACTCGGTTTATTAATGACCTGACAGTGGAACAGGCTAAAGTAATTAAGCCCTTCCCTTTCTCTTTTTTTTCTCTTTGTCCCCTCAGGGGATGGGAAAGCAAATTTTGGTAATAGATTGATAACCAAAGGCACCCCAACATCCTCTGGGTTACAAAATCACACATACAGTATGTCTTTCTGTCTTCACAGGGAGTTTACATTGACTTACCTTCCTTTTTTGGTCTTTCCTATAGCATAATCTAACCATTACTGATACATGCTGAACCCTAAACCTAACATGAACTCAATTCACCCCACAGTCCTAAACCTAACCCCCAAGCCACAAGCAGCACCTTTTCTTACAGGCCCACGCTTTGGGCCCCATAAAGATCAGTACGTCCCCACAACGTAGGATTTGTTAACAAAATGGTCCTTATAGTTTAGCAAAAACAAGGAGACACACACACAGACAAGTGGACGCACTAGAATGGATGACTAGAGTGAATGGATGCAGTAAAGAGAGGGATGCAATTGATGTTATCAAGGTTGATTTGAATTGTTGTAGAACGAGCAAGTGGTCTATCGGTTACATTCACCTGTGAATGGATAATTGTCCAGAACATGCATATGGATGAGTCATTAATAACTTTTGACTCACTTTTCTTTCTCTTCCTTGGACCCCATCTTAAAACAAACAAATAAATAGATGCTGCAGATGCTTTTTCTATTAATGTTTCAACGTTCCAATGGAATTTGGCTGGTTTTAGATAAAGCCAAAGCCAAAATGTTTGGAAATTGTTACATTTTAAACCAGATATTTACCAAATAAAGACACATACACATTTCTTTTTTCCCACTGTCTGAAATGTGACAAAGCCACTCTTGTTTTAGGTCAGTTAGAATTACCCAAATTGTTTCTATTTCATAAATGCCAGAAAACATTCCTCAAATTAAAGAGTTTACACATATTTAGTCAGTATCAAGGATAACTGTCTTTTAAACTGAACTATTGTGAGAAGCTCAAAGGATTTGACCCAAATCATAAATTTTCAAAGACAGAAATGTGCCTGATTCTTTTTATTTGGTGTATGTAAATATCTGGTTTCAAGTGTACATTTGCATACAAACTCTGGGAATCAAGGCTAAGGAAAATGACATCGTCTGACAGATCAGGGAAAGTTCAGATCTTTTCAATAAACTCAGCAGATTCTTTATTGAAGATCCTGGAAAATTCCTGTCCACCCCTCCTAATAAATGATATTCAGGTCAAGAAACCATACAGTCATCTTTAATCAAGACATAAATGCAAATCCCAATAAATAAATGCATAAATAATAACTAAATAAATACTTCAATTGTAGAAAATATATAGAATATGTATATAAAAATGCTCACTGGCCCTATCTGGTCACCCTGATGAAAAACTTTTGGGGCTCTACATATGACCAAATATTTCAGCCTACCATAATGTGATACATTGCTTTACTAGTTGCTGAATATGTTTCTTTCAGACAAGTTCATAAAATGACATATGAAAAAATAAAAAGACAAATAATCTGTCATATAATTATCTCTGGAGGACACACTCCTGTGAAGCAGTTTTCTCTTTTTATGGTCCATTTGTCTTATAAACCATTAAGAGAGCTGCCTGCAGAATCTGTCTCTCTTCCACAGGAGCTGTGGCATAGAAATACATGAAGACAACCAGTATGTCTGGTCCTTAGATGTCTTAATGTGACACAACTCATCTTCTTAAGTAAAGTAAAGATGCGGTTTGTGTTAATCTAAAATGAAAACCGAGGACAAGGTTTCTAAATATGTGCTGTATGGTCAAACTTCACTTCAGTACTGAAAGAAAGGTCAGACTTTGGTTTAAAAAGATCAGATAACACTAATTCCAAACCACCTTGCAACCCTAACTTCATGTTTGTTTTTATATATATTAAAAACGTTTTCCTATATGGCACAAGCCACGGATCGGCTGCTGATTAGCACTAAGCTTTCCTTAATTCATAAATGCCAAACCTATGTTACTGTGTTTTGTTTCTTTGTCTTTATTTCTTTCAGTCAGCTCATTGCTACAGGGAACACAATGCTTGAAGGGCTGTGTACATTCATAAAAAATAAAAAAAATCTTATTTTAAAATACAAGAGAAAATCTATCTGAATTTTACAAGTGTCCCGTTCTGAAGTGTGAGGTTGCTTAGGGCAATTCACATTGCTCTTTTAGTAAAAAAAAAAAACACGTATTTTGAAATATGATGTTATAACACTTTTATATTTGTATGTCTAAAGGGGCAAAACTAACGTGAAGATGATGCTTTCACTGGTCTTTATTGTAAGAGTATTGTGGTAATTTAAAGAACATTTATTTTGTCCACATGCTTTTATCTGTATCCTTATAGTGCAGAATCTTTGAAGTCGTAATTGGTTCTATTTTCAGTCTTGGGCTTTTAACAAGACAGACTTTATGTTCCTTGCCCTGTTAAATGAGGGACCTCTGATTTTATATGTAGTACAACAGTTTAACTGTAGTATGAGCTCAAGACAGACAAGATGTTCTGCAGCCCTTACAATGACAGATCTGCGGTCGGAGCTCCACAACTAGAGTGCATTTTGTGTTGCTGAGTGTGATGGATCAGCCCTAGGTTGACATGATGTCCAACAAGAGTGTAGTACAACCTCAAAGAAACCGTGTATCTTGTCTACATGCTCTGCCCATTTGCTCTTCTAACTATGTTTTCTCTTGTGGTAGGCATACAGCATGTTAAACATAAAACCAGCCACTGAGAAAAGGTATTCTTTTGACTTAATCTCTTGGTCTAAAATGACCAAGAGATTTAATTTAATTTCATACTTATGAATAATAATACTACTACTACTACTACTACTACTACTACTAATAATAATAATAATAATAATAATAATAATAATAATAATAATAATATATACATACAGTATATATATATATATATATATATATATATATATATATATATATATATATATATATATAATTGGTTAAATATATTGTATATATGCAGCATCCAGTAAGAACAAGGTGGATGTTCTGGAGTGGATGAAACTAAGTCTAATCAACAGAGAATCAAAAAAGTACGAAGTAAAACTGCAATGTCCTTTTTTTTTTGTAAGAAAAAATCAAAATTTTGTTAGCCATGACTAATTTGAAATAAAAAAGCAATTAAAAGGCTAAGGCATCCAAGGGGTGAACACTTTTGTAAGTAGGATTTCTCTTGGCCTATGCCAAGTCCTCTACTCAGATCATCCACCAAAAATGATACACATCCATAATAAAACAACTAAACTACTTTGACGATTTTGTGAGAGTTTGACAAGTATAAAATAGAAACCCTTGTTCTTAACATGACAACTCTGTGCTGACAAGTGTCAAGCCCGTTTCCACTCCAGTCTGCTGTGTTTTCACCAGAATTTGTGAGGCTGTTCTCTGGCTGGTGTCGGTCCCAACTCTCTTTGCAGCCACGTTGCTATTCAACATGTTGATTCCCTGATTCCTCAGGAAATTTTTTTTTTTTAAATTTACCAGTCAAATTCATGTCCTGAATTTGTGTTCTGCTATTTTCCTTAACTTGTGTCACATGTGGTTAGATATGTACTGCAAAGACAGTTACAATTTTAGTTCATTGTGGAGCAGTACTGTCTCGAAAAATTACCAATATCTTTGAATCACTCTCAAACAAACCCGACAGTAAACGATGCTTCAGGGTATTTATATTATTAAGACGTCTTAGGATTTGGCAGATATATGATTCCCATACAGTGTTGCCCACCATTGCAAGCTGAGTCCCCAGCGAAATGCTCAAGTTCTCATCCTCAATTTATTTTGTGTACATGGGTTGGACTGTCCCCGTAGAACATGACGATAATGCACAACGCACTCAGGCAGACGGTTACTCACACACAATAAGCCATTATAAAATGCCAATTCATATTTCATACATTCCTGTTTGAATCTGTTTGGGCCGCACAACTACAAATGGAGGCGACGTAGTTAAAGTATTTATGCCATGCAACCCAACAGTCTATCTATTAGTAATACAGAGAAGTGAAGGGAAGCATATTCTGTGTCTTATACCCCATTTGTTGTCAGGATGGATTCACTCATTCAGCGAGATGCCGTGCGGGAATAGCAAGAGGATCACGGGAGGCTGAGAGTAATCTCTGTCTGTGTGGAGGGGGAGGAGGTGTCCCATCGAGACTACACATTTGATTTTGTGGAAAGAACTTTACTTGTGAGTTTTAGAGTATTGGTTGGGTTAAATCAGGACCTAAGCGGATGCATTTATCAGTTGTATCCTATAACTGAGAACATTGCATATCTAACTTTCATTTAAATGTGCTAATTTAAACTCATAAAAGGACTGCACATGCATGATTTTCGGCTGTACTCAGAAAAACTCTCAACAAATATTTCGCCAACCTTCAGAGCGTCCACAAGTGAAATTAGTTGTACATGTCTGAAGGCGTTCTTTTATTTCATTAAATGAGTTCACAAAATCAAGCCCGTATTTTACAGATTTATCACACACAGCGACATATTTCAAGCATTTCTTTCTGTGTTTAATGAAGCTACAAAATATTAGTTTTACTTTTTAAATTAATCTAAAGAAATGTATGAACTTTTCATTGTAATCAGCTGAAATACACTTGCAAACACATTATTAGCAGCTAAACTTTTGTGATTTCTTTGCAGGTCTTTTTGTTAAGGAATGCATATGTAACAAATTTAACTGGTTGATCTAAACACAGCAATCTCGTGACATGCAGTGCAAAAAGCACAAAATGTGGGGAAATATGCCATTAACCATAGGGCCACAGCTCAATAGAAAAATCATGTTTTAATGACAAAGTAAATAAACAATAAGGACTTTGTTATTCTGATCCAGAAGTTGACGCTGAGTCGCCCTGGTCCTGTAGATATTCATGTAACACTGGACTTATTTGTTGACTCGCTTTAGAAAACAGGCAAACTAACATATCCTCAGTGGTAGTAGTCAGGCTAACATCATGTAAACACGGGGAACTGGATGCTGCATTAGGCTAAATGACAGTTAAACCCAAGGCGTGTGCAGTGCTAGTAGCAATATGCCAAGTGGTAGACAACAAGACAAAACAAAAGTTGTTCACAATGAGCCGTGCCAGGGAAGAAAGGTAAGAATTAATTGTTACAAATTGAAATCTTGCTTAGGATGCATGTTTACCTCTGGTTAAATGCATATTAAATGACTGGGAGGAGTTTCAAAATAAAGCAAAATAAAATTTCAAAATCAAGCAGAGGTGCTCAAGTGCTCATTGTAATTACGACACGGTGGAACATAAGTTAGTAGTCTTTTAGAATCCACGTAACATGGAAGTGACATTATTTTCTGCGTAAGTGAAGAGCAGAGTTTGCATTAGAGATGAATTACTCATAAGGTCACAACAGCAGTTCCTAAGTAGTGCAGGCACCAATCAAGATTAATTATTTCTGGTGTTAATTTTTTATTGTGTCTGCGCACAACTAGAAAGTGCATTATTCACTTAGCATCCCGTTAAATTTTTATGACAAGTTACTCCAGAGCACAAACTATAGTCGTTAAAGAGGAGCAAAGAACAAACAAACTGAAACTTCATTATGCATTTACATACTGGTATCTCCACAAAAAAGGAGAACCGAATTAGTACTTTCCCTGACTTTTAACCTAAGTTTATTTCATAATGTGGGCTCATGTTGACTGTAAACACTTTTCTGTGTTTTATTCTTTATTGTAAAATGTTATTCTTTTGCACAGTGAGATATGTCTTACTACTCATGAAGATATACCCATGTAGAGCAGTACTGGTGCATATCTCCAGAGGTTATTGAGCAAGAGGCATCCAGGACAGGTCACCAGTCCATCACAGGTCAACATAGAAACAAAGAGGACAAACAATGATGTACAAACACACATTTCTAGCTGGATCAATTAACCTGACAGTCACGTTTTTAGACAGTGGGAAGAAGCCGGAGAACCCGGAGAGAATTCACACATACATGGTGAGAACATGGAAACTCCACGCGAAAAGACCTTAGGCTGGTATTTGAACACAGGGCTTCTTGCTGTGAGGCAATAGTTCTACCAATTGCACCACCGTGCAGGGCCAGAGCAGCACAGGGTTTAAATATGTCTAACTTTTAAACCTCCTCACCCTTATTCATATTATCAGCTTAAGCGCTTGTGACGGGCCGATGCATATTAATGTCAATCCTCTTAGTGCCAAGCCATGATGATGATTCATCTGGAAATTGCTCCCAATTTGATATCAATGCATTGCCTTTGCATAATTAACATTTTTTGTAGTGAACAGGGAAGCTGGTGTCTGGTTTTAACAGTTCAGCTCCAGAGGAACATGAGGTCTTCAGTCTGATCAATAATACAGGCTCTAATGAAGTACAGCCTGCTCCCAACTGTGAATATTCCATCCAAAATTCATTAATTCCCTGTTTTATTAATCTGGTAACCACAAGCTGAGATGTTCAAAGCTGCAGGACATCAAGAACCTGCGGTGCATGGAAAGAAGGCATATAAAAAACAGAAACTGAGGAAGAGTGAGAGAGAGGAGTTATGAACTGCTTGCCAACACTTCATCAGGAGCCACTATTATTGCTATTTACAAAGTTAGAAGGTCACAAGAATCTATTTTTTCTTTTCATAACAAAAAAGTTAGGAAACAATTTCTAAATGGTTTTCCATATGACATAACTTTAGATAAATAAATAAAAGATGGAATTCATTCAAGCTTACCTTCTCCGATCTTAACTTCACATACCTAAAATATATTTTTTTAATCAATACAAGACTGTTGGACCATTGGAAGCACCAGTGCTATTAATTTAAATTTAAACGTATTGTTATCATATTTGTGTAGCTGCATTTCAACAGCGCAAGTATTATCTTTCTTTTTTACCTACCATTTTTATTGACATACATTTGAGGTGATAACTTTCACGGGTCTGATGTATGTTTTCATCCAATTATCGAGTGTATTATGGAATAACGGTAGCGTCTATGAGCGTCGACCTAATCTACAAAAAGAGGAAACACACACACACACACTTAACTTAAATTTCCACTCTTACTTTAAACATTAACAATTTGGAGTGACTTTGCTAAACCTGGCTGCCAGGGTAATTCTTTAAAGATGCTATTTGCTTATTTAAAGAGCCCCAGATTCACTGAATAAACTGCATTTTCATTTGTACGTTGCCAACTTATGACTTTAAACTGCTAACACATTAGCGTGCATTTTCAAAGTTGTCTGGTAAGTCCAATACATTAATGTGAAACGTGTAGACTTTTGGCGCTACTTGAATATATTTCCTAATAGGTACATCCTTCTTTATGCTCCCGGACCTCCTATGGCTGCTCTTGCTTCCATTTGCATTCATTTTCATGATTGCTCCATAGCTGTCTTTCCCTCCCCGCTTCAGCCTCCCATTACCTGTCTGTCCACTTGGCTTTGCATCAGTCTTCAGACAGTATTCACTATATTCTCCTCCTTTTCAAAACCACAGCCATGGTTGAGGGGAGCTGTAGTTGAAATCGTTCAAGTGTGCTCATTCACTTTTTTTAGGGGCTTGTCATTTCACGATTCTACCTTTTCAGCGTTGCTGTCGGATGGAAGGGCATTAATAGGCATCACCTCAGTGCTCCTTGGACCTGAGAATTTTTTCCCCTTGCCTTTGAAATGATTACGAGAAATTCAATTGTCTGTTGAATATATGTATTTTTAAAATATCCCTTCAAATTGACAGTGTATCTATGAGATTTAACAACAGAGCTACCAAAGGGTTCTCTTAAGATCTTCATGTGTGTGATTCAGAAAAGTTTTGGTTTTATCCACACCAGCTCATCCTCATGTATCAACAGATATGTCCGTTACTATTTCATTCAGGAGAATGACTGCTTATAAATCATCTTCTACTAAGTCTTTCCTTCCAAATAATTGACAAACAATCTGGACTGCTGGAAATGTGTCTTCATATTTTCTTGGAAATTTATATATATATGGAATAGAAT
This sequence comes from Xiphophorus maculatus, assembly GCF_002775205.1. Classification (NCBI taxonomy): domain Eukaryota; kingdom Metazoa; phylum Chordata; class Actinopteri; order Cyprinodontiformes; family Poeciliidae; genus Xiphophorus; species Xiphophorus maculatus. Next base: position 29,241 of record NW_019369769.1, on the reverse strand, counting down.
AGAATAGAAGTACTTTATTCATCCCAGCAGGGAAATGACTTCGCAGTTACAGCATAGAGACAAGACACAATAACAACTACCACTGAGTAGTAGTTGTCTATAAATTGTAAAAATATGAAATGCTGTTAATATAAAAAGCAACTTAAGAGCAGTCCTTGCAAAGATTAAAAAAAAAAAAAACGTATATATTGTTTTGCATTCTTGAAATTTAAAGTAAGAATTTTACAAAGGATTTGGTTAAGTTTTCTGTTGACTGTTGTATCAACTGTCTCTCTTTGTCTGTCGCTGTATTTTACACAGAGACTCATCTAATTTTTCTTTATGTTTTTTTTTTCTGTTTCCACATTCATAAGTGGTCGATGACAAAACTAACAGGAGGAAAAACATGTCAGGATAAACAACTCAGAAAATCAGCTTTTTATAACATGCCTTTAAAACACAGGATATATTAAAATCCTAAAGGAGGGGTGATCTCTTTTTATGAGTAAAATGTTTGCAGTAAGTCTTTCCATAGCATTATTCTCATGCAACATCAAAGGTCCTGGATTTTGTTTTCCTCTATGAGAAAACGGATGTTGGCTTTTGGAGCACACAAAAGTGTGAATTAAGTTACTCTGGTACTCAGTGTGTGAGTAGTCAGAACTCTAGACAGAGATATTTTTTGCTGAAATTAAAATTTCATTGTATTACTCATGAGAACATATTCACTCATCGATTTTTTTTTTTTTTTACTAACAGCACACCTCTTAAACAGTTTGAAATGTCTGAAATAAAAAACAACAAAAAAAAACAACATTATATTAAAAATCTTTACAGTGCACAGTGTTGCAGGTGGCACTGTTCTGTTGCAGCAAAAAGGTCCTTGGTTTGAATCCTGGCCTGATGTCTCTCTGTTATATGTTTTCTGTGCAACAGTGCAGGGCTGTTGCTCAAAGTCTGAAACAGTGTCAACTTTTTCACACTAAGTCAAAAGATTATTTGGGGCGTGCTGTGGTGGAGTAGGGGATAGCGTGACCCACCTTTGGAGTCCTTGAGTCCTCGTTGTGGGTTCAATTCCCGGACCCGGCGACATTTGCCGCATGTCATCCCCCCCTTTCCTGTCAGCCTACTTTCATATAAGGGACACTTATTTACCTTTGCATTTCCTACATATTTCTTTGGAATTAAGGAAGGGAGAAATGAATGGAGATAAATTCAAGGCAGTCCAGGAAGAAAAGGTGTTTTAAGCTCCAAAACCCAGAGCTGCAATGGAATGTTCTAGATCAACACAAATTCTTGTGTTTAAATTTGACGAACTCTAGTCCAAAAACCTAACTGAGAATCGGTGGCAAGACTTGAAAAGGTATGTTCACAGGCATTTTCCATCCAAACTTCCTAACCATGAGCTGCTTTACAAACAACACTGGGCAAAAAAACATGTTGCTGTAATTGAAGACAAAATAGCTCTACAAAGTGTTGACTCAAAGCTGTTTTATGCCATTTTTTTGTTGTTGATTTACACAAACCGTTGTTGTTTTGCAACATTATATAACAACATGTGAAAAATGTGAAGAGATATGATTACTTTTCCAAGGCACTTGATAGAGAATACCACCTGAGTTCCTATTGAGGTGCACACACACATACTGTATGTAAAAAGCCTGATGACAAAGTTGAAGTTTTTTAAGGCAAATACATGGAAATAATGTCAAATTGGAAACATTATTCTTATTTTATGACAGATCTTATTTTGTCTAACCTGAGATTTTAATTAGCTGTAAAATAAAACAAAACTGGACTAAACATATCATTTCTGATTCATTGCTATTCTTTTTTTACTCTTCTCACTTTCTTTTTTCCTAAATGGCACAAGTAATTGTCAGAAACAGTAATATATGATCTACATTGATTAAAAGCAAAAAGGTTAATTCTTTCCATGTGAGGAGACCAGCCGTATTTTCACTGTCAGGTTTACATTCAATACCCAGTATGGAAAAGACAACATTTTAATTTTTAAATACCAAATGTCCGTCCCAGTTTAACTCCATCTAATTGTTCTATAAAAGCAGACAATGTAATGAAAAAAGCAGTATTAGCCATTTTTAATGGCTTGGATTGTCAAATGTATTTTATTTGGAAGTTTCCACAAAAATACATTTACAAATTTGTGTTCTAAAACGAGATTTTATATTTTTTTACATTTGTTATTCTGCAGTAAGCCATAGCATGTAACTTTTATTTATTTATTTTTTTGTACATGCTTGTTAAAACTGTCACTTGTTAAAACTGCCGTGGTAGTGTAATATGAGACAGATGATCTGTGAACAAATCCAGCTCCCCTCTGTGCTACTGTTGCTGTCTAAAGAAATGCACCGCTCCTGGTCAAAAACTACCAATCAGAGCCAGGAGTAGTGTCTTAGCGCTGTCAATCAACATTGTGTACATGCTTCTAAGTGTGCTAATGATGGAGAAGCAAAGGCAAAACTGTTTATCCGCCATCATCAATGGCCACAAGTACCCTGAGCATTCACGGCAGCCTCTGCATTCATCCAGTTTCTCAGTTGTACGTCTCTCATTTTCTTTCTATCAAATCCTCACGCACAAATAAGTACACACGGGCACCACAATATCGAAGTCTTGTTTCCTATTATCTTTGACCAACTAACAAATGAAGGGACAACAAACCAAAAAGCCTGCTGGACACACAAACACATGCAAACACATGCTCACGTCCAGCCACCCCTCCAGGTCCCGCAGCATCTCTGCCCTACAAAAGTACAGTAGGGTTGTTATCGCTCCACTCCACGCTCACTGAGGGAAGTTTAAGCTGATTCGGTGACAACTCAAAACCGAGCCACCCTTACAGGAAGGCTGCTAATCTGCTAAACTCTGGGAGAAACAGAGAGTGGTCTACTCTCTAATTCGGCCGAGAAGCAAGGCTCGAAACAGCACAATTAAAAAGATACTGTTGTGTTTACACTCGCCGGCCTGTGTAACTGATGAATGGGGGACATAAACAGCTTAGCTGCACCCAGTGTAAGTGGCCTGCACGGGCCTCTTTCCACTGAATGCGAGCGGAGCTGCAGCATTCTGTCACAGCACATTTGACAGGAATTTGAAATCTGCTGCTTTATGCGCCGCTCACAATAAACCTTGTGTTGTTTGAAAAGCCGGCATTAGACAGCAGAAAACTGGCATCGAGGAAGGGAAATAATTTGATCTTGTCTAATCTGGATAAAAGGGGGAAATATTGTAATCCCCTTCCGTGCACTGCGACTGCATATTTGCACATCGCTGCATCTTGTGTGTTTGTGCAGTTGTTTGCATGTGAGCTTATGCTGAATCGTCTGTAGGCCGCTCTGCGTTTGTTTCAGTCGAACACAAAGGATGTTGAAATCATTATTTGGTTCTGTTTTTTGTAAACACGTCGGAATTTCCTCTTCGGTTGATGTTCCCATCGGTGTTTCTTGAAGAAAATATAATAAAAGAAATTTGTTTGACGCAGCAACATACAGTGCAACCAGAAACAAGGATTTCCGCCCTGTCCTTTAGGGCCCGTCAGAGGTCCTTGTAAATCCTCGCATTTGCTGCGACATGTGTTTGGCATCCTGCTGTCTTTGTATTTGATCACCTATCTTCTGGGAAGTGATGCAAGCATGCAATCACAAACAACAGACACATCAGCCTGCTGATGGTTATATTGGCCCTCATACAATGGACTTATATATGGGAGATTATTTCCCTCAGTGCAGGATGGCTTTGACAGGAAAAAAAGAAAAAGTTTTAGTTTCATGAAAGCCAGTGCTATCTGTCTCAACCATTGTTACTCTTTGATAACAGGCTTGAACAGAAACCCAACAGTAATCTCTAATGCTTGCATTTATGCATTTATTACCATCCTGAATTAGGGAAAACAAATAAATAAATCTTTGTTTTTGGATATATGGCAGCCAACCTCCTTCAATTGTTCATGTCCAAAGGGGAGTTCAATTATTGTGTGCTGCTTTGTTAAATATAAAAAAATCCTAATGTACGGTTGTTGCCATACAAAAGGTAATAGGTGTTATAATAAATAGGCCTTTTCTCACTTTGTTTTCTCAATACTGCAGGGATCAAGGGAACGCTTAGGGCACGCTTACCCAGGGACAGCAGACGATGAACAGAGTAGACTGCCTTGTGTTCGACGATAAACTAAGAGGCTCATTATTATCTGCCAAGTGATAAAGCACATGGATGCAGCAGATATAACGCTTATACTTCTCCAGTTTTGTTTCACTCTAAATTCTCATGCTGACGGGATTAGGGAGGAACAAAACATGAAGTTCAGATAGTTTTCAGAGAAACAATGTTTTGCGATTGTAATCAAATTAACTATATTTAACAGTCTTGAGGCTTTTCCGATGCAAAAGCAAGAAAAAACCAACATGGACTAATGTAGTGTCACTCTTTGTGTCTTGGTGTAAAAACTCTTATTGATGTCTTTATTTATTACTCAGGGATTTTAGAAAATAAAATGCAGCCTGTAGTTTTATTCATTGAGGAGGAAAACAATCTATGTTAAGGGTTTTATAATAAACTCATCAGTGGCACAATGATTTGTAACGTTCATTTTAATATAACTACCTGAAGCATTTTTAATTTTTGTTTAGCTTTTTAAGTTGACAACATTTTCTAAAAGTGTCTAAAGTGTTACCTATTGGCTCTCTTTCAGTTGGGGTTTGGATGTGAAATTACCCAAATGGCCATTTATTTTAGCCATTATGACAAGCTTTGAATGATGACCGCTTTAATCAATCCAGAATGAAGGATAAAAAACTGTAAAAACTCAAAAACAGTTCTCCATAAGTTTTGTTGAAAAGCCGGTTACTATCAGTCTTTCACTGACTAAACATGGCAGGTTTAGCTAAACTACATTTCAACATGCTAAATCGAAACAGAAATTGTTTGGTCCTTGTCCTTTCTACTTACTATCAACTGATTGACTTGAAAATGACAGAACTTTTTATTGAGTGGATTTAAATTAAAATCATGAGTATTTGAGGCTGATTTCATTTTTATCATCATATTTTGTTCATTTCTTTGTCACTTTTAATCATATAAGTTTGCCAATCGTAGCTCATGTTGTGCTCTTGGTCAGGTCTCCCTTAGAGAAAAAGAGTTATTTTAAAACATGACTAGGACCTAGATAAACACTGTAGCTTGACATATTTAACTTATAATGCCTCATTAATACATGGAGGAAGATAATTGCTTAAACCTTAGTACATTTTAACTCTAACTTTTAGCATCTTAAAATCGTATTACCAATAAACATAAACCTTTCTCTTAGGCTTAAAAAAATGTTAAGACTTAAAAATATTAGTCTGCAGTTTCTTTATCTTCCAAGTCCTGCTTTCCGAGATACCGCTGCATCAACAGGCCAGGAGCACAGTGTGACTTATTTACCTGTCCAGGCTCTCTGTGTACAGCATTGTCAACAAGATGTTAGCACTCAAAGGGGAAAATAGCTGCAAATATAAACATGGTGAGATACATCTTGAGCTGGAACAAACCTGCTTTTCTGACAGCTTGACAGTCACCTGAGGGTGAAACAGATTCCAAAATCACTGTCCAACTGGCCCCCACATTGTCTCGAGTTGTCTGATGTGCATAAACACACAGGCACACACACAGAGACATGAACAGACACGTCCACGCCCGGCACAGCTGTCCGCAGAGGGGCCAACACAGGGAGAGAGGCCGTCTCAGGCTGGGCAGCTGTACGGTCAAGCAGAAATATCTAGATGTTTCCCCTCCAGCAAACTGTCAGACTGTCTGTCTATCACCACTGATACTAGCAGTCAGGTTCTTCCCTCTCCCATACAGACATGCACACCCACAAAGGCGTAGTGACTTACACAGAGATGGACAAACAAGACTGACAGACAAAGAGACACTTTCTTCACAGCTAAAGAGAAACCGGTTTTAATTAGATGCATGTCGCCGATCTTTAATTCAGTCTTCATGCATGTTTCAATTCATATCATTTAACAGGAATAATGTCCCCGTGGTTGTATTTCAGCTACATTAATCTTCAACCTCATTGTCTTCTTAATAGGTAGTAATAGAGATGAAGTCATCAGAGCTAGCTGATAAAATTACAATTAATAGGGTACAAAGCAAATTTCAACACAAACTCTGAGATAATGTGTTCAATATGTCCAACTTGATGCTCCTCTTCTTTTGCAGTTCTATTTTTAAACCACAGAGGTCACTGTTGCTTTAGATACTGCCTAAACTGAGCAGGGCACAATGTAAACCCCATCTTTGTTCTGCTGCAAGTGTACATTGTGTTTTGGGTTTTGACTCTGGCTACTGGGTACAGGAGAGTCTCATAATTAAAAAGGCAAACAAGTAGACTACTCACAGTATAAACCTCAAACCTGCCCCGAGTATTAAACACTGAAACTGTGGTTTAACACTCCAGTAGAAACCTCACAATGATGCTGGCCTTTAAAACCGCAAATCTAAATAGACTTTGACAAATCCTGAACTTCTGTAATAACAGTTGTAGAGTTTTGTTGTTTTTTTTCAGGAAAAAAAATACATAATGGTTTGTAAGCCATAGTGAAACAGCTAACTCTCCAAGACATGGGCTTCCACTGACGCTAACAGGCCTGCAGAGAGAGAATTTACCAGAGAAGTAGCCAAAAGGCCCAATGAACTCTGGTTGAGCTGCAGAAATTCAAACCACAGGTGAAAAACGCTGTTGACAAGAAAGCCATAACAAGACCAACTTTGCAGATTGCCACAAACCAAGTGAGACAGAGTATACATGCTTCACAAAAATTAGAACAAAACACAGATTTTTTTTTTTCTTTTTCTCACACATGCAAACCCCTGTGTTTGGAACAAAACTAGCACTGCACATCCGCCTTGTGGAAACACAATCCCTCTTGTGAAATATAAAAAGAACAGTGAAAGGCAGTGCAAGGGTTTTCTTCAGCAGAGACAGGAAAGATGGTCAAGTTTACTAGGATGCTGAACTGAACTACAAACAGGTCAATGCCTGAAGAAAACCTGCGTTAGGTTTGTCTAAAAGGTTTAGATTACGGTTTAGTCATATGCTGGAATGGCACAAAGTGAAGACCTAAAATAGAGGTATATTTTAAAATTGCTCCACATATAAATTTTGTGAACTTCAGCTACTTAAAGAAAAATCTGTCTCTTGATGTGCAAAGCTACTAGAGACATACTCCCTCAGATTAGCAGCTTTTTTGAAGGAAAAGGCAATTCCACAACATTTTAACTCAGGGCAGCAAAAGGATAAATGTCCTTTGCATTCATCTGATTTTATGTCATAAAAAAACAACATCCTTTACCTTCAAATTCACAAAGGTACACTACTGTTGGTCTTTTGTACACACTTTCGATAAATACACAGGAGTCTGTGGAATACTGTATACTGTGGAAAAGTTCAATGACTTTTATACATTTTTAAGCAGTGTATAAACACAGCAAACCTTTTGACTTAAAAACAATAACATAAAAACCCCAGGCACCCACATCTCTTTCAATAAAAATGTGTTTTATACTTTTAAAAAGAGGTAATACACGTCTAATCTAATATCTTCCAAGAAACAGTTGACTTTATGTTTTTGCATGCGCACCAACTTATAGCACATCTTCACCTTATTCTCAGAGATTTGTCCATATTACAAAGAATGGAAAACGCAAAGACAAATATGTAAGGCTATAAAAAATCTACTTCAGGATGATAAAATACTGTAAAATATTGTTTTTCTCTCTCACATAAACTCAGCTGCAGGTTCATCTGTTACACTTACAGTCACACCGAAGCAACCAGACACTCAAGCGCACCTCTGTGGCTCCATGACTCTGCCATGGTGTGTAAAAGTATACAAAGTGTGCAAGTGTCCAACAGACATGCTAAGCAAGTTCAACACACCTCCTTACACGCTGACAACCATGCCCACATTTAACACATGAACTGCAAGTGCCAAATGTTCAGGCTCTGCTGGCTTGTTCTGGGGTTTTGCTCCTCCATACACACCTGTACACACATCCATGGAGACACACGTACACAGCTGTGTCATGGAAGAACCCACCAGAGACTCTGTGGCTTGGCATTTTGCCCATCAACATTCTATTTCTTTGCTGCCCCTCTTTCCTGAAGTCTCATTTCCATTGCCTGAAAAACTCAGAGGAGTCGCTTGCTGAACCTGTTAAAATAAACAAAGAAGCCTCCACTCCGCCAAACACTGGTTAATTATCTGTTTCGCTGAATTGCAGCCTGTCTTCACCTCATCTTCTGCCAACTTGTTCCTCTCTCGCTCCCGTAGACGTGTGCACGAAAGGGAAGATTCAGAGTGATCTTGTTTAGTCAAAAATAACGAGTCAGAGTATTATAAAAGACTGTAATTAGCTCTTGCTGAACAGTTATGGGAAAGGGGGAGGCGGAGGCGCATGCCGTTCCCCTGACTTACCTTGTTTTAAAGTCCTCAGGGTGAGTTGGCACGTCATTCAGGCTGCAATCCCTTACACCTAGTAGAGGGGTTTTAAGTCATTTTGGCATGTAATTATCAAAGGAACACTTCGTGATAGATAGCCAAGTCAATGACAGAGAGATCAAGAGAGCAGGTGGGAAAGAAAGAGTGAGACACCCAGTCTGAGCCTCGTCATAATTAGAGAGGATCTTTCTGACTTTGATCCAAGGGCTAAAAACTTTCCTCAAAAAAACCTTTAAACTGTTGAAACGCGAGACATGAGAATAGCCAAGACATCCCTGCGAAGCTGTCAAACAAACAATTTTAATTAGGTGCCAAAGGGGGGGTAAAAACTGAACGTTGACCTTTGGTGAACAAATAATAGAACGCTGATGTCAAAGTATCTGAAAAAAATGTGATTCTTTGTGATGTCAAGGTGCTCTTTATACAAATGCAAGCATTAATTTAAACATATCAGAGTTGCTGTCTATTACCATATTTATCAGCTCAATTACAGGCAAAGAGTTGAAAAGAAAATGGAATCTTTGAGTCAATAACTTAAGAAGCTTTTTGTTTTTTTTCAATAGCTAAATCTGCTATGTAAACAATTCAGATTCCCAGAAATGCTGTGTGAATTTGGTGTTATCTACAATATGTGTGTACCCTTTTACCCCTTTAAGTGATGTTAATGTCCAACAAATAATAGTTTACAGATAAGTTATACCATGTACTCATCCCAACAAAAAAAATTAAAAATTTCTGCTATTGCAATTATTACCTACATCAACTCAGGTCTTAGAAAAAACTTCCTGAAAACCTGAAATTTGCAGAAACTTTTAGTTTCTTGTAAATCAAAACTGGAAACATTTCTGTTTATGGCAGATTTTAAATTTAAAAATGACTTTTTTTTTATTACTTTAAAACCACACTAGATGACTTATGACAATATGTTTTTAAATATATGTTAAACTGCCACTGTGTCCTGACAACATAGTTTTCGCAGATAATCTGTGAAAATATCAAAGCTCCGTGTCGGAAACAACCAATCAGAGACAGGAGGAATGACGTTTCACTGTCAATTAAGCTAGTGTACGCACTGCTTAAACCCTTCGAAGTACAAAACATACAAGTCAAGATTGTTGGTTTGCTGCAGCTGTGCTAACAGGAGGGAGAAACAGGCTAACTATTTGTCTGCAGTCATTGGTGGCCACGCTTACTAACCTGTGGATTCATGATAGGCTCCGCTGTGGAAGAGGAGCTGTAGCACAGCACATGCACAAGTGTGATTGGCAGTGCTAAGAAATTCCTCCTGGCTGTGATTGGTTGTTTCTGACAGGGAGCAGCCTTTCATTTGATGTTCTATGAAGCAATTTGAATTGCCTTGTATATGAATGGTGCTGTAGAAACCAACTTCCCTTGCCTTGCCGTACAGATTGCAATGTGTTGGGCACTGTGGCAAGAAAACCCTGAGATCTAATCCCAGCATGGGCCATCTGTGTTGGTTGGATATGCTGTTCACGTTCTGCTTGCGTCAAGAAGAGTCCAGAAACACTTTACACATTTTGTATTATTTTGTTTCTCTAAATTCCCTTCAGATGTGAGTGTCTGCAGGCATAGATGCTTGCTACATGTTGCTTTGTAATGAACTCCTGACTTGTTCAGGTTGTACCCCCACCTTTCGCCAATTAGGAGCAGGCTTTAAGGACCAGCACTCTAAGTTTGTAAAGACTAAGGGGGTTTGGAAACAGATAGAGGATGAATAAAGACTTTTTTTTTTAAACTATTTACTCACACAAACTTTGTAACTCCCTGATAGTCTGTCTGTTATTCTTACAGTCATGCTGAAGCAATCAGACACACACATGCATGTCATATCCAAAGAGCTGTGTGTAAGTTGGTGTGTGTATTTTTCTCTCCTTACCTCCTCCTTTGTGTGTGAGATGTGACGGACAGGTGTGCTCCCGCAGCTGCAGCTCATCAAGACTAATCAGGAGGAGCTTAAAAAAGAGCAGATCCCCTGAGGCAGAAGCAAATTGTTTTGCTCACCACCATGGTAATCACACCTACCTCTTGCATTGGTTCTTTCCTCAAGTTCTGATGCTGATTGGCACTGTTCTCCTTTTGTACAGGACCCGCTCCTGCATTCCTACAGTCCAGCGGCTGTGCTTCCTCATTCCCTTTGATCCTCTCAAGAATCTCATCACTGCTCCTCTGACTGCCCTTCTGTGATCGGCTGTTTGGATGGCTCCCGCAACTTAACACTCCCTTACCTGTACCTGTCTACCTTCCAACATTACCCCTTTCCTTAAACACGTCCTCTGGAAGAAAATAAATCAAAGGTAACCATTATTAAGTGGCCATTCATAACCACCTGTCGACCTCAAACCATTATGACCTAGACTTCATGACTTTCCGTACTGACATTGCTTCGGATCTCACCTTCGCCCCATTAGATCCTTTCTTTAGTGAGAGGAAAGATCAATGAGAACACCCCCAATGGAGCATGTTAAGCTTATTTATTTATTTAAAGGCCATTTATATATTTTTTTTTATTTTTGTTAGTCTTGATCCTCCATAAAATATTCTTATCTTCATTAGGAGCAAACTAATTTACATTGTCGGTGTGAATATTCTTTTTAAAATGTATGAAAAATGAGCTGAACATACTGAGCACATCAGCTTTGGCTCTACAACAATTGATGGTTGGTTTGGTAATGTAGAATATCTATCATCTCTGGAGTGTTTTAATATTTATCTAATATCAATTTATGACAAATCTCTGCCACTTAGTCACTTTTCATATTAGTGTGAAATAATGTTTGTTTCTGAGATCAAACATCTAAAATAATAGCACAAGTCAGTTTCTGCTTTATTGTATCACCATGTATACATGTCCTCTCATAGTCATTGAACTGTTGCCATGCAGCCAGAATAGGTTGAATGATTCAACTCTGAGGAGGTAGCCAAATCTGTTCTGTACATATGCATGGCATCCTTGTTTAGAGGGTGAGCAAATATGTGTGACGCTGGCACAAACACAGACCTGTGCTACTTTTTAAGCTCATCTCCAGTATTTGAAGTAAGCAGTGACATAGAAATCCAAATTATATACAGATTATTTCTGTTTTTGTTTTTGTTCTTTTGCCTCACTTAGATGGCTCAGATTACCATACAAGTCTTAATATCAGAGAAAGAAAACTTGAGTAAATACTAAATGCAGTCTGCAAGTAATTATTTCATAAATCAAGGAAAAAAATAGCTATCCAGACCAACCCAGCCAAAACTTTTGTGTTTGTTTGCAACAAAACTGAATTATTGATATTTGTAAAGTCACGCCAAGGGATTTAGATCAAGTTTGTATCCAGAGCACCATTTTTGTGTTTCTTTTTTAACTATTTGGAGGTTGACTTGCTAGTGTGCTTTGGATCATAGACATGTGGCATGCCCCTGCTTGAGCTGACATTCAAAATCAAATGGTGGGATATGCCTGATTTTTCACTTTCTTAATTAATAAAAAAAAAGGACACATTTTATCATACCACTACCACAATGTCTGATGTCTTTTTCTGAAATTGTTTGGTAGTTTTACACCGATGTCACAAGCCTTGAAAAAAGTTTACATTTTTTTCTTGATAGCTCATTGAATATTTTTTCAAATGTTTTAGGAACATCTAGATTTTTATTTATTTGTTTTTATATACATGTAAGATGTGCCTTAATGTTCTTCTTGATTAGCAGTGAGGGTTGTTTTTTTTGTGTTTGTGTTTTATTTACCTTGGCACTCTTGTTTTTTGCCCAGTTTCTTTTCTATGGCTGAACTGGGGACACTGACCTTCAGTAAGATCAACAGTGTTTTATTTGTGGCTACGATGGCTGTTTTTTTTCTCTTCATGATTTAAAATCGTAATTTTTAATCATCATAAGATATATTTTTTTTGATTATCTAATGTATACCTTCACAGGAAGGTATACATCTGTTCAAAGACTCGTATCTATAAATTTGTTTTCTTCCTTTTATTTTTTTCCTTCCTTTTTCTAGCTCTCCTTTCAATCCCCAAAGCATTTTAATATAAATCTTCAAATCCTGTTGAAAGGATACAAAAGTTTAACGTCAGGATTTATTTAAGCTTAAGTACAGCAAGGACATTTCTGAGAGCATTCCTTTAACAATGCAGTAGAAATGCCAGGCCACACAGACAATGCAATACATTACCGACTCAGTGAAAGACGTGCCATGGGACAAACACTTTCCACGTTTTTTTTTTCCCTTTATCCAAGTCATATTTATTTTATTAGGTGTATTCTCCATAGGCTTCACGGTGGAAGGATAGCCATGCGCTCAGACACTCGATCACATACACCCATGCACACACATATGCGACAGGACCCCAGATCTTCACTGGTGCATGTAGTGTTTTTTTGTTTTTTTTCTCTCTCTCTGCTTCTTCCAAGAAGGGAAGATTCTGCCACCAACAGCCACACATAATTAGTATCGAGGAAGACACAAAAGAGTTGCACCTAATGACTACAAACATCTAGGTGGTTGACTTTTTGTGTATGTAATTGAAAGGGGTTAAAAATCAATAGCATTCAATGAAAACTAATTGCAAGGGGGGAGATGTCTATTAGTAGAGGCTGCAGTAAACCACTGTGATTCTGCAGTCAGTTAGAAAAACGCTCTGAGCGCAAATTTGTGTGAAACTGCGCGTGAAAAGTGGCTGAATAAAATACCCATAATTCTTCTATTATTTAGTAACTTCCAGGCTACATGGAGTGACGGGAAATAGATGGTAATGTAATGGAAGAAGAGGCATTGTGTCGTTGATACGACGGACGATGCTGAGGTATAAAAGGAAGCGTTTTGTTTATTTTTAAGAGCTATAATTCTGTTTGCAATAAATACAAGAAGAAGAAATTCTAGAGAAGGATTTTAATCATAAGTCACCTATTAAAAACCAAAACTGTATTTTATTGGTGTATATTGGGATATTTTTGAGTTTGTTTAAAAAAAAAAAAAAAAAAAAGGTTTGAATTCATTTTCAAAATGTCCTTCCTGGGTTATATGGGGAAAGGTTTCTGACCTACAAACCCCTAAATGTCCTGTCAAAATATCCCACATTTACTGAAGTGATTATTCGTATGCAGACTGAATAAACAGGATATTGATGGCCCCACAATTAAACACTCAGGAGCATCAGGAGGATAGATAGTAGCTGCAGACATCTGCCAAGTTCACAGTGTGGCATGTTTACTCTCAGATTGCGTCTGAAGCCTGGAGTAACAAAGGGCAACCACTGACAATCAAATTAACATTAGTCTTTCACAGAATGAGATTTGTAGTAGCCCCGTCAGACACGTGTATGCATTTTTCTTACTACACTGTAGTTTATTAAAATATATTTTTCAGTTTCGCCTGATGACCTGGGTGTTTTTTTTCCCTCTCTTTTTTGTCTGTGCACTACAAACATCACCTGTGGTCTTGTAACCTCATATGCATCCACACATAGAGATTATAGAGAGGCTAACGGCAAAACAACCGCAGCCAGCTCACGTCGACACACACACATGCACACATAGTATGTCAGTTGGCTGTGGTCGCTGGCAGTGGCCTCGCCATAATCTCTCTCTAATTATATACACAGCCAGGCTTACTGTTTCAAAGCACAGACCTGAGAAAATACAAGCTGCTAATCTTATTTGCACACAACAACAATAACCTGCTGGGCAAGAGTCATTATAAATTCTCATGTGACATTTCCCATACTCTCATTTTGACTCTGGTACGGGATACAAAGTGACGTTGCTTAACTTTACAGCTGAATTTTGCTTCATACATATGCAACCCTCCACGGAGCAGTCGTGGCCTTGTTCTCATGGGTATGTTAGGTCAGCAAGTGTTTGTTTTGACTTAAGGTAGAGGGATACAATTAAAAAAAATATGTGTTAGACTCCCAGCATTCTTTTCCCATTGTCTGACGGATCAGGCCGAACATTTCCTGATTTATTTTCTCCTCTTTATCTTCCACATACCGTGTTTTCCTCATTGTGTCATTTTGTAAAGTTGACCAGTCCATCCTGCAGCAAATCCCCCACACAACATGATGTTCCCACTCTCCATACTTCCCACCTGGGGTGGAGTTATGAGTCTTGCAAACATGCAGGTTCCCCATTTTTCCTCCTAATGTAATAGTCGAGGTTATGGTCAAACGTTTCAATTTTAGTGCCAATAGTTGTCTCAAGAAATCCCACTGTGTGTCTGCTATACCTGCAATCTGGCTTTTGTAATCGTGATTTTGGAGTAATTGTTTCTTCCTTGTTGAGTAGCCTCCAGCACAGGGCTTGTTTCACTAAGGATAATAATATTAACAATCTTGCCAGCTTCATTCAGTATCTTCACGAAGGTGTCTTTCTTTATGTTCTTTTTTTTTCTTTTTGTTTGCACCAATGCACTTTTATCACTGAAACACAGATTGTGTCGACTTCCTGAAAAGCATGACGGCTGGACATTCCCTTTTTGTTTTAAATTGTGCATATTAGTTTGAACTGATGAGCATGGCACCTTCAGACACCGGAAAGTTGTAAGCAATGATGAACCAGATCTATGAAGGTCCACAATTTCTTTTATTCATGTCTTTCCTGACTTCTATTTATTTTTTTCATGATGTCAAAAAGCATTGTGTTTGAAGTATCGCCTCAAAATTCATTTTCAGGTGTGTCAATTGACCATGTTACTGTCATGGGATTTCCCAACTTGTTTATGAGAGAGAGAGACATAAAAGTAAAATATCCAACTGCAGCTATTTCTCAAATATTACAATCAGTTCAGTGTAATAAGGATTATAGTTGTGGTTTGGGGTAAGAAAATGTTTTTAAAGCGACATCAGATGATATTCTCAATTTGCTAGTAAACTGAACATGAACAATGGACATGCTCTTGTGACTCTGCAGGAAAAGGTTCTTCAATAAAGCGTCTACTGTTCTCACCCTGCTGCTCAAGTCTCAGATCTTATTTCCCAGCATGTAAATGCATATACTGATTTATTGGATTGGACTGAAGATTTCTGACTAAAGCCAAAGTTGAATTTACATGAATCGGTGACTGAGTAATATATAAGTTGCAACATAAAATCACTTTTTGATTTGTTCAACAATCCAAATTTTTGCAATAAGAAACACATGTCCTCTACATATTTACATAGGATCTCCCATCTTTATTGAAAGCATTCATGTGTCCACTTCTACAAAGTTAGATAAAGTACTAGATATACTGTATAAAAACTGTTCACATCCCACCGGTTGACCAGACTCTACCTTTAGTTGATTTTTATGCTATGGTGGAATAGTGATTCAACCACTAAGTTCACCTTTTATCTATTGCGAACTAGATTTATATTGGAAGAACACTTGAGATTCCTTTCTTGACAGTGGCAGTTAAGTAATGCGTTGGTGACAGTATTTCCATTTTGAGCACACTATATGGAGAACTGCAGAGTCTTTGTTTCCACATGAATGCCCAATGATAGCATATATTCATTCTCCAAAGGAGGTGCAAAGCAGACAGGGTGTCACACAGAATCTACACACACACACACACACGCCCCCACACCCGCCAACACACACACACTATGTAAATAATGCATGTGTCTTAAAGGGTTTCACCCCACTGCAACTGGCCCACTTCAATTAGAGTGCTTTGCACCCACCTTCACTGTCTTTTCTCATGTCTTCTTCTTCGCTGTGTCCTACATTTTTCATCATATTTTTTAGTTCATATGGTAAATTTAAATGACAATACAAGTCATTTTCTTTAGAAGCATTGCATTGTCCAATTCATATAAAATTTTTTACAGAAAAATCAGATTCAATTGTTTTAATTTCTTTCTCCTCATTTTTTTCCTTTTTGAATTTGTTATATACAAGGTATAGAAACTCAATAAAAGTACAACTTAGATATGGAAAAGGAATATATATGTAACATGGAATTTCACATAAACATAAGTCTTGATTCCTCATCAAAACATTTGAGCTTCTACGCACTATTTTAGCTTTGTAAAATAGCTTTGTAAAATAGGGAAAATTCATTAAAAATCCAAACTTTGCCACTTAATCCCAACTTTCAAAAAGTTATTTTTTTGTATGATCATCCACTGAGAAAAAAAAATCACATTTAGCAGCCTTAATGTATGGGGAATTTCAATCCCAATAGCAACTACTCGACATTTTTTTATTTTTTTTTATTTTTATTTTTGCTTGCACCATTTACAGACTCACACAATAAATTAAAATATTACTGAAATTTCATAAAACACAAGCTTTTATTTCTTTTAATGTTGTTGATTTTCTGTTTGCAGTCAATGAAAGTATGACATGTAAAAGTTGAATGTCATAGAAGACTATGAAAAAAATAAAGATTTTTACTTCTGAAGTGTTGGCTTAATGAATAGTACGTTTAAAACCTGCTCAAAGTTTCTACAGCCCGACTTGGCGAGGGGAGTACCGCCTGGAAAGACGGTTCTCCGTTGCTCTGTCTCTCTCATGCCTCATTTTAAGAGTTTAGGTTATCCTGAGCGATTTCTGTAGTCATGCAGTTATAGGCTTAGTCTGCTGGAGGACAAACTAACCACTTTTCCTCACTCTGATGCTTTATTCTTCTGCTGCTCTCCAGGTTGCAACATTTGCTGTTATTTCCACTGTTAACTTTATGTTCTCTCATTATTTTTTTCCTCTCCATAGAAGCTACATCTGGTGTTCTGTTTAGCTGTGGTCCCTTCCTGGAGGGAGGCATCACCTAAGATATTGCTGCCAACAAATCAACATTCTTTTTCTTCTTTTAACTTTATACTTGTTTTTTAAAGTCTTTTTTCTTGGCTCGTAGCCTTTATTCGACAGTGGTCAGGCAGTAAAGTCGGTTGTGAGCGAGGGGGAAGACAAGCAGCAAAAGTCAATGGGATGGGACTCAAGTTGTGAAGGCTGTGTCGAGGACTAGTGTATCTATATAAATGGGTTGTATGCTCATCCAGGAGGAGTGAATGTTGCATGTAACGTGGAAACCCAATACAAAACTCTTGGTATTGATGATACATTTTTAGACAAACTAATGGGAGAGAGAAAGGATGCAATAGACAGAAGGCAAATACATCAGCACACCACATAGACAGCCCCGCCCAAATAGTCAGCTGCTTGATCAAGTCTGCTGGATCAAACAGCTGACTGCATCGGGCAGGTGTGTGCACGCAAACTTTACCCTAATTTGGATAATGAACTAAATTGAATGCATTGTTTGGTAACTAAGACCCAGTGATGGGCTCATTTCTGGTAATTCATCAAGACTGGAGCTATATTTGTTTTTTGTTTGTTTGTTTAGCACTTTGCTAACTTTAAAAACATTTAGCGTACATAGTTTCCCCTAAGTAAGCTATTCCAGAGAAATTCTGGAAATGCAATTCCCAGCTGAAAGTTTCCTATTTTGTAAAAACTTTCAGCTGAATAAAGTTTAACATTTGTGTTGACATTTTTGGTTATAAACTGTTAATTCAAGTAGTTAAACGTTAACATTCATGCTCTTATTTTGAAGTGGGTGAAGACAGTTTGCACAGCTGTTCCATATCCTCTTCTTACTTCACTCTTTTTTTATCCAATAACTTTATTTGAAACAGACCTAGGTACAAAAATATGGACATTAAAGTACAAGATATAAACATAAGTACAATATCTAAGAGTATCATAGACTATGTAAATTATTGGCAATTGATATAACTCGAATAGAAGCTAACACGTTAGCATTAGCTTCTGCCCATATCTTATTGGTGTAATGTTGATTATTGGTTTTGGGGAAAGCACAACTCACTCTTTAGCTCATTGTATCCATCACTTCTAGAATTACTTGGCAATTTTATCTGTTTGAATTGTAAAGTAGTGTGGTCAAGGATCAGCAAGGTAAACAAAAAAACAGCATCAGCCACCGGTTCCAGATTCTTCTGATGACTTTTATTTGTTTCTTTTGACTCTGACAACCATTTTTTTCTCCAAACTTCAAAGAACTCACTGTTTTTATAGCCAATTGGCAACACAAATGCACTTGAGTGGACCAAGCCACAATCAAACAGGTAGAAAACAAAAAAAGTCTAAACAGAAACAGGAATAAAATTATTAATCTAATTTACAAACTCATCTACATAATGAAATAGTCTGCAATATAAACCCTGTAATACAAGATAACTCAAAAAGTTACTTTAAAGAAAAACAAACAAAGCAATACTCCAAAGAAAACCCTCTAATTGGTAGAATCCAGCAAGGTAATCAATGAAGTCATCCAGCCATTTAAGCAGGAAATACTGGGCCGGCCCCTCCCATACTCCTGCCCTGCTACAGATCTACAAGGGACAAACAATGGTGAGTAAAAAGGAAAACAAATACCATGAATATACTTTGAAACAAAATAAACAAGTTCAACCAATAGTCCAGAAGTAGTAGCTTTAACCTAAACATATAAATAGATGGAAACTGCAAAATAATGCTAACACAAACAAACCCGGGATAGGAAGTACAGCAAAGTTGCAAACTAATGTTTACATTTAAGCATTTTGACCAGCTACAGGAAGTAGATGAATCAGAAATAAGAATAAGAGACAAGTGGTGAACAGAAACTGAACCACTTTGTCACATGAATTTAAATTACTTGTTTGTAAAGTGAATCAAGATGTCATTTAATGTGAATTGGTGGAATATAAATAAACTTATTTGAAATTTTATGAAATTCAAAATGCACTTTTAATCTGACAAAGGAGCCTCACTGGAATGCAAATTATATGTATATTTTTAATCTGATTGTAGAATTCTAACAGTAATCACATTTTATTGTAGTAAGAAATAGCTCTAGATATATGCTACCCCTGTTTATCTGCTCTATAGTCTCCCAACAATCCATAATATTGACGATTTAGTAGAATTCACCTTTAAATTGGTGTTCGTTTTGATTTCAATGTTAGCCTTCTACTGATCTAGAGATTTGAAGTAAGGCCTTATGTGACCCCAAGTTCTTAAGATGCCTCCCCTTCAGTGACTTTCTTCCATTTTACCAATTTACTTCCACTCACTATAAGAAAAGGGCTTGGCCCAGTCTCGTCTTCTCAAAACACATCTAATTACCCCAATGCCAAGCTATTCTCATCCATCACATAATCTTTTGGAGACAAGGTATTAGCACTCCCCGTCCCGTCAGCCAATTACCTTGTGCCTTCTGCTCGAGTCACCTGCATTGCAAATGTGACCTTTACTTAGAGGGCTGATTGCATGTTTCCTTGAGTGTGTAAGAGATCGCAGGGTTTGCGAGTGTGTGTGCATGCAATCAACAAAAAAGTGTGTTAGGAAATTGAAACTATATCACGGCATGCTTTTTCAGATGCATGAACAAAAGCAGTCCATGTATACAGGGAACATGCAGGGGCTTAAGAGTTTCAGATTGAGACCAATATTTAGTGTAAGTTCTATTTGTCTTTATGTTTACATAAGAAATGGAAGTCTACTGTGTGAGTGTGTGTGTGTGTGTGTGTGTGCGTGTGTGTGTGTGTGCTGTGGGTGTGTGTGTGTGCGTGTGTGTGTAGGCGTGCACGTGCACACTCAAATGGGCTAGGGGTGGTGAGTAAGCCCTCTGAGACGCCCCAATGACCCCCTCTCACCTCCTCTCGTGTGATAGGCCGTCGTGAATGTTAATGTCCTGTGATGGCTGTGGAGCAAATAAGTGTTTCTGACACAGTACAGGCTCCCATTACAGGACCGGGCCAAATGGGCTCGCCAGTGCCTTAATGAGCCGGGAGATCAGTCAGCCGCAGCCTCTGTACTAGTCCTGCACACTGCTTATGCAGGGACGGACCTCAGCACCACTGACCAGAAGGGAGGAGAGAAAACTGTCTTCTGATGTATGAAAAACACCTTTAGTCTTTTTATTTTTTTCTTTGAGATGAATTACTCACCTGAAAGTTCTAAAAGTTTGAAGATCTTATAAAACTGTTTGAAAACAAAGCCCCGCTCTTTGTACTTCTTTGTCTCCAGTGATGAAAATTATTTGAATCCTACAACTTTAAAACTGTCTATCTTTATAAAATGTCCATAATATTCACACTAATAAAACTCATGTGTTTATGACACTAACCTCTGTAGTGTCATCATCTTTGTCGACCACACCTTTGTCTCAACCACTTATTAATTTAATAAAACTATTCCACTTGAATGTGAATCCCCTTTTGATTAAATAGTACCGTTTGTTTCTTTCAATTAGACCGACATTTTCCGGAGCACCTCAGGGATGTAGAAGTTGTTTACATTGATTGAAATAGTTATGAGTCTTTGTGATTAAATTTTTCAGATGGCACTGTAGTTCTTAGCTTGCTGACATCCTGCTTTGTTTTATGCAGGCATGCAGCCACTGGGGACAAATTTGTGGTTTGGTTTGATGCTCATCAACAGCACATTAACACAAGAAAGACAGAGGAGGTGGTTATGGACCCCAGGTTAGTTGGTGAATGGACTCCTGTTGCCATACATGGTCCAAACATTATGCTGGTGGATTCATACAAATAAATCTTGGAGTTTGCATAGATAGTGATGTCAGTTGGAAAACAAATGTGGCAAAAGTCTGCTCACAGATTCATCAGCGTGTTCATCACATCAGGATACTTCAACTGTTTGGTGTCTCCAGTGACATCTTGTTAATCTTTTACAAAGATTTCTTCAAAACTAGTATAACTAGCTGACTTGAACATCTAACAGTTAAGTTCAAATTTGATGCAATTAGAGTATAGGGGTCTAAAACATGACTGTCACATTTTTATATTAACTATATGTAAATAATAATAATAATAATAATAATAATAATAATAATAATAATAATAATAATAATAATAATAATAATAATAATAATAATAATACAGCATGAATCATTTTCGTTCTATTTCAGTGTTTGCAGAAGTCAGCAGTTCTTCACATAGAAAACTTTTATGTAAGGTAGATTTACCTGCATTGTTGGGTAGAAGTGAATTTAAAGTTAGAAAATATCACCTGTCAAGTAGGTCACAAAAGCAGAAATTGGGAAATCTTGTAAAATGCTTTGCTGAAAGGCAAACTAAGAGGCTTGACCACTGTGAAATCCCAGTTAACCCTGCAGCCAGTGGATCTTATAAACTCGGTCGCAACCAGCCCAGCACAGTTACAAGCTTGTGAACAAAGACACTGTCTTGCTCTTCTCCCTCTGGATTGTCAGGAGAAAGTACAGATTCAGGTTGTTATTTCGGAGAAAGACGGAAAACACATCGCTTGGCTGACTCATCATAATTTGATTCGAGAATGTAAAGTCCCACTTCTTGTTCCGAAGTAGAGCTTGGCGGGAGAAGAAAAGATAAAAAAAAGAAAGAGAGAGAGAGAGAGAAAGGAGGGCAAAGTAAAGACAGAGCAGCTAGGAAACAGACGTTTGGCTTGATTGAGACGCATGGCAGGCGGAGAATCATACAGCGAGTCAGACCACACACTCACAGTTGGCCGGGCTGTCTTTCAAAACTCTCCAAATAGTCTAAAGTGGACCTGTTGGAGTTACTGAGTCGTCACACGACATGTTGTAGCCCAGGAGCAATGGGCCTGCAAAGGTGTCTCTTTTTCTCCCTCTCTCTCTCAGCGGGACTTGTTAGTGGTGCTATTTTGGAGTCTTTCTGCTTTCATTTTCTTTGCTGCAAAACAGTGGAAATGTTCCGCAAATGTTTTAAAAGTCAAGGTTTGCGGTTAAATCCAACAAAGAAAGCTGAGAGTGAATTAGCACCTTTTAATGCCGTACGGATTGTTGTCACTGATATGCACAGCAAGTCCGGTTTGATATCCAGATCCGTCATGAGTATTAACTGAAACAACCTTTTCAGAATTCCTTAAGAACCAGAAAGGATTTAAAAATGAAACGAAGGAAGAGAGAGGATGTAAGAAATAGATATTAGAAATCTGCTTCTGCACATGCACAAGAGAGAAAAAAAACAACAAAACACAAAGCTGAGAAACCAGTGACAATTGTGTATTTAATGCGCTTATTAATGCAAGATGGATGTAAGATTTATATTTGGACACCTAAAGGGTCTATAAAGCACTGTATGGATGTTGTCAAATAAAATTGTTAAGGTGTATGTTTCAGGAAAATGCAACAGCAAAATGCTAATAGTGAATGGGTTATACAATTTGTTATTTTAACAAGGATGTTATATATACAGTACAGACCAAAAGTTTGGACACACCTTTCTAATTCAATGGGTTTTCTTTATTTTCATGACTATTTATAAGGCAAGAAATCCCACTTATTAACCTGACAGGGCAGGTTGACCTATGAAGTGAAAACCATTTCAGGTGACGACCTCTTGAAGCTCATCAAGAAAATGCAGAGTGTGTGCAAAGCAGTAATCACAGCAAAAGGTTGCTACTTTGAAGAAACTAGAATATAAGGGGTATTCTCAGTTGTTTTACACTTTTTTGTTTAGTGCATATTTCCACATGTGTTATTCATAGTTTTGATGCCTTCAGTGTGAATCTACAATGTCAATAGTCATGAAAATAAAGGAAACTCATTAAATTAAAAGGTGTGTCCAAACTTTTGGTCTGTACTGTATATATATATATATATATATATATATATATATATATATATATATATATATATATATATATATATATATATATATATATATATATATATATATATATATATATATATATATAACAAGATTAAATACCTCTACAGTTCAAACAAAATGTAATGAGTCTGAATGTAGGTACACAGGAACATTAAAACATTTCAACTTTTCATTATATGTACACATAGTGTTTATATTGACTGAAAAACAGCTAAACAGATATGTTCTAAAAATTTAATTGATGTCATTATGTTTATTTATGTTCAAATATGAGTTTAGTTATATAAAAAAAGAAGCACATCCCAGTATTTACAGGGTTAAACATTCACTTCAAACTTTGAAAATTGTTTTTTGATTCCCCAACAAACCTGAGGGCCTTATTTGTATGATTCGTTGAACCTCCTAAACACAATGGAAAATGGAAACAAAGGTCAGTGTTAAGTCTCCCTGGCTTTTGTTCTTTAAAACAACAGTACTGTATTGATCTGTCCTGAATGATAAACACAAATGTCTTGGTAAAACACAGTCTCTTTTGACCTTTAGCAATTACTTTTACATGGCTTTAATGTTTCTGCGGAGAGGGGAAAGAAAATACCAGACTTACTTTCTTCTGTTGATTCTTTTTGAGGTTATATGACAACACCCAGGTTCAGTTTTACAAACTTTGGTTTTGTTTAACAGAATTCTCTATTTCCCTGTAAAAGGACAGCGAGCGCAAGGTATGATGTTGTCTATTATTCAACAAGAGCTCAAATATAACCGTGTTTTACAATTTTTTGTTTTTTTATTTGATCAAGCATATTCTTGAACCTTTAGTAAACTTCCAAATATTTGTTTTACTAAACTATGCTGAAAAAGGTTTAGGCTAATTTTAAACAGACAGTTGGGGGGATTGAGCTGCCTAAGTTATCTGGTGAGGGGGCTTAACCAAGTGTCAAAGTTGAAATGTGTCATCATGACCCGTGATTACATCCTCTTGACCCTCCCAACGAGCTCAAAAACAGCTGCAGATTGCAACGCCAGACTTTATTTAGGGAGCTTGAACTATTGGTGAGCACATTAAGATAACCAAGTCTGACTACAAATAATAGAAATGAGCTTTAGCAAAAAGCAATGCATTTGCAAATCATTGTTTTTTTTGTTGTTGTTGTTGTTGTTTTATTTATGTTTTTACTGTCAACATTTGTGATTCAGAATTTGGAGAAGGATCAAGGGTTTTTCTGATCAGCTTAAGATGACGGGGATGATGAAAAGCAACTGCACCTCAGACTGACACTTCTTGACCTGCGGAAAGACTGCAGGGAGGTGATGGCAGCAGGGGGCTGATAAAGGCCAGTCGCAAGGGGCTGAAGGTGCATCCTGGACATGTTCTTTTGGCAGCAGGGCTCTGGCCACAAAATACAAGTGATCACACACAAACACCGGTCCACACAAGCACACAGACCCTATCTCCAAACACTGAAGGAAGGATAACAGGGGGCACTTCAGATCTTAAAGCAGTGGGATAAAATGTCCACACCTCAGTGTGGCGGCAGAACGACGACAGCAGCTAAATCTGCTGTTCAGCACAAAGCCGAATGTCGTGGGAATGGTGAATGATTTCAAGCACAAACAACCCGAAACAACACACTCGTCCTCTCTAAGCTAAGCGTTTTTATTTAATTTGCAGAAATAACCAGATCTTGGTGATATATGATTTAATTTAATGAAATCAAGTCCTGTCTGTTGTAGCTGCTTTGCAACAGTAGTCAATGATCAATAACTTCACCACATTTTCTGAATTTTATTGACATTTTCTGACAGACAGTCACAAAAATGCACAATTGTAAGGCAAAGGATACATAGCTTTGAACATTTTTTTAATAAAATAAATCTCAAAGGTTTGGCATCTATTGCAGATCTATTGAGCCAATCTTGAGTAAATATTTTGTAGAACCATCTTTTGCAGCAATTTCAGGTGAAGTCTTCTATTTTATGTTTCTCTCAATGTAGCACATCAAAAAGAGGAGACTTTTGCCAATACCTTTAGCGAAAGCATAAACTAAAGGTTACCATTGACATATTGGCTGATTCTCTAATGTCTTGGTAAGTGGGAAGTTGTGTCAAACTCTTTCAATTTTTAAACCATGGGTTAAACTATACTCTGTACGATGTACAAAGAATGCTAATATACACTAACTCTGCCTTTCCAAACCCTGGCCTCATGATGCTGTTTGTTCAATAGTATTTTTTTATTTAACCTCGGAGGCCTTGACAGGACAGCAGTGTTGATATTCATATTCAAATTACATAAATGTGGCCTATGAATGTGGTTTATGAATACAGTGATGTCTGAAGGCAAGTGATTGCAGTAAATCTTATAAAGGGACATCAGAGTAATAGGGTGATAAATAATATCCTCAGACATTTATATGTAAAAATAATGTAAAAGTTATGTATTATTTCCTGCAGACTTACCAGTTATATGCTACATTTCATTGGTCGATTACATAGAATCCAAATAAAATTTTGTTTTGTTATTGTAATGTAACAACATTGTAGAAAGATTAATTAGTGCAAATACTTAACAAGACATACTAAAAGATGAATCCTCTTCATTTTTATTGGGATAAGCATTCATGCCATTGATTCTAAAAGGGGCCGTGAGAACATCATTTTTTGTGTGTGTGTGTGTGTGTGTGTGTGTCGGGGTGTCTTGGTGTGCACTTTTTACACACTGCCTTTTGTGTGTGATCATGCTTTACACCATTTCATTTAAGGCTTGATCACATTAGCACTATTCTTGCTATATTAATGTTAGCCGGATGGATTAAATATTCAATTAGGGCCTCATGCATACAACTGTGACATCGCATTTTACGGGGCGGCTACTCTCTGCGTGCGTGTGCGCGCAGGAGGCAGAGAGAGTTCAAGTGTGTGTCTGTTGATGTGTAATGATGTGTAAATATATTTATGGCTCAGGGTCACAGAGGTATTAACCTGACCCA
This sequence comes from Xiphophorus maculatus, assembly GCF_002775205.1. NCBI lineage: Eukaryota > Metazoa > Chordata > Actinopteri > Cyprinodontiformes > Poeciliidae > Xiphophorus > Xiphophorus maculatus. Next base: position 3,129 of record NW_019369769.1, on the reverse strand, counting down.
GGCTTCCTTTCCCTCTGGGGCAAAACGCCACACTGGTGATTGTTTGGCATCTTTGGTCGCTCTTGTTTGTGGGCCTTTAATAAACGAACCAAAATGTTTGCTGGAAAGAATTTTTAAGAAATATTAGAAACAGGTTGTTTTGCTATGATGATATTAAGTTTTTAAAATGGCAAACATCCATGTTTTTTTTTCCTATAGAAGGGAAACCAAGTTTACAATCATTTGATTCTTCCGTTACAGGAGGACTGATGTGCTTAGATAGGTGTTGGTTTTACCAAGTTGGCCTGGCCCATCAGCTAAATGTCCCATCACCCTGGCATGTGCCAAAGGCCTACATCTTATTCAAGTTTAAAACCTCTAATTGGTAACGTTTAAAAGGCGTTTAAGAGTGCCCTTTCCTCTCCCTTTTCTCATTTCCCATTTAATGTGTTGTGTCAAAGTCTATTACCTCAGTTGGACGTTTCTGTCCCTTAAGTTGAAAAAAGAAAAAAAAAAAGAAAAAGGGAGGGGTGAGTGTGAGGGTGTAGAGAGTGAGAGGTAAGATGGGATGGGGTAGATGGGGGGGCGTAGGAGAGATGGGGGGGGTTAGGGGAAAAAAAAGAGAAGCCATCAGCTGAGGTTTGCCAGGTCGATAAAGCTTTTAGATTTGGAGATGTTTTCAGGGGGAGCCCATTTCCTGCGGCTAAGAGTTGTTAATGGAGCTTAAGGAATTATCTTATGACTCTCGGTTCGAGAGCAGTTTATTTCTAACCTGGGCCCCCTGCTCCCTGTGTCGGAGTGGCGGAATATGCTGCTGTCAAAGCGGCTTAATGAAAAGTAACGCGTCACTGATTGCAGTTTTATTTGGCCTCTATGTAAAAAGCTCCTGTTAATTTACCATCACGCTCCCTCTGTGCGTTCATATTTGCCACGGCTGACTGATTTGGTTATACCAGCCCTGCCTTTCTGCACACAGGATTTGTCCCTTCCTCTCCCTCCTCTTGCGTTTCCTTATTTCTCTTTCTCTGGTCGGACAGGCCGTTTGGTTTTGAGGCCTGATCTTCATGCCGAATTTATTAGAAGGCGAGGATGTCTGTGGTTTATTCTTTGCTAATTTCCATCATGAGCGACTTCATGTGCAAGACAAATAGGGTTAAGTGAAGAAAGCGAGAGAAATAATAGAATCCTAATAAAGGCTCATATGTATAGATGTTTATTTCACCCAAAAAAAAAAAAACTAAAAAAATAAGCAGATCTCAGTTGTTGGCTCTTTTCCTATTAAAATTCATCACTAAAGCCCTCCTCCTCTTTCTCTCACAGGACAGACAGAGTCCCCCGAGAGCTCCACTTTTGCCATTACTGTCAAGTACCCTTGACTCCTTCTCTTTTTGCCCTTTTATCTACAACAACTAATTTGAGTTCCTTTGCCCTTTTCACTTTTAGACGACGTGAGAGCCTCTCATAAAAAAAGAGAGAGAAAAAAACCTTTTACACTGCTCAGAAGGGGAGTCAGCATTCACTTTTCATTTTTATTAGGCCCGAGCAGCAAAGCGCTGCGAAGGCCTATTGTATCTGTACTGTTTCTTATTCTTCTTACGATTCTGCCCCCCTTTTCGTGCGCCTTTTTGGGGGCTTTATCATATTCAAAAACTCACCAAACTTGGCGGAAGCGACTAGGCGGTTTAAAAATTTTGAATTTTAAGGTCGCCGCAAAAATCGCAAAAAAAATTGCTCAACGGCAGCAACTAGCAATTTTCAACAGACCCATTGCTATTCACTTACTTCATCGTAGAGACTTGAAATTCGGTACAGTTGTAGAGCTCACTAAGACGCTCAGAATTTACAAGTAATGTCATAGTGCAACTATCACAGTAAGTCGGCCATTTTGTATTGAAGGTCCATTTTTTACCTCGATTTTGCCGTTTACAGCCTTCGTATTTGATCGAACTCCTCCTAGGGATTTCGATTGATCGGCTTCAAACTCGGTCAGTCTGATCATAAGGCATGTCTGATTTAAAGTTATCAAATTGGTGAGTTTTGGAGCATGTTGAAGGGAGGTTACCAGGGGTCAAAGTTCACCTACACGCCATGAAACAAAAACCTCTTATATTTCCTATACAAAAACACATAGAGGGACCAAACTTTCAGTGATTGATCGGCATCGGGTGTCCTATAATACCCTGCAGTGAAATTTTTTTTTTACGTAGGCCACGCCCCCTGAGAGCAGGAAGTGTAATGTTTTACTCTGAACGGTCGCTATCTTAGCCCTTTGACCTAATCAACATGAAACTGTGTCCAGAGACAGAAGACACGTTGGTGTGTTGTGGATTCCAACCCCGACCGGCTGCGATGAAGCAGGTGGGCGTGGCGGCGTTGCGAACGCCATCGAATTTCGTTTGGCTCTGAATTCCACAGTTTCGGGGTGAGCTGCTCCAAACTCACTAGGATGGATCCTTATCCATCCCCGAACAGGAATCCATAGCGATATTTGGTGGGCGTGGCCTAATTTTTCTATAGCGACCCCTAGAGTATTTTAAATGAACAGCCCCAAGCCATGCTTAAACCTAGAATTACGAAACTTGGTACACATGTGTATCTTGTCGGGACGTACAAAAAAGTCTCTTAGAGCCATGCTCTAAACCCAACAGGAAGTCGGCCATTTTAGATTGAAGTTCATTTGACCTCGATTTTGACGTTTACAGCCTTTGCATTTGATCGAACTCCTCCTAGGGTTTTCGATTGATCGGCTTCAAACTCGGTCAGTCTGATCATAAGGCATGTCTGATTTAAAGTTATCAAATTGGTGACTGTGTGAGCTTGCTGAAGGGGGGTTACCAGGGGTCAAATTTCACCTACTCGCCATGAAACACGAAACTCTTATATATCCTGCACAGAAACTCACAGAGATACCAAACTTTAAATTATTGATCATCATTAGGTGTCCAAAAATACCCTGTGGTCAAATGATGACATCACTTAGGCCACGCCCCCTGAGAACAGGAAGTGTCATGTTTTACTGTGAACGGTCGCTATCTTAGCCCTTTGACATAATCAATATTAAACTGTGTCCAGAGACAGAAGACATGTTGGTGTGTTGTGGATTCAAGCCCTGACCGGCTGCGATGAAGCAGCTGGCTGTGGCGGCGTGGC